>NC_041360.1:2080803-2203303 GCF_900634415.1 Cottoperca gobio
TGTGTGTCCATGCTAAAATTACATCCCGTTGGCACTCTGTATTTTCTAACATAGAAACAGCTCAGGAATCAAAGATGCTTGCTCGAAGATTAACAATGGCCATGAATATCTATGTGTTAAATGCTTCAGAAAATAAGAAGAATCTTGCAAGTTTACACCACCGGTGTTGACTGGTTTTGTTTAATTTTTATTGTCTATTTTATCTAAAAGTATTGGTATAAAGAGGAAAGTTGAACAGATAACACTGCTGTTGGTGTATGTAACACAAAGGGGACAGATGCAATGAGCAGGTTTTGCAACAGCTTGTACAGTATGAAGAGGAAATGATGTCCCTTCAGATGACTGTTATAAAACATGAGCTTTGTCCGCTCTGTGAATAAATGTGGAATATGTGTCATTTAAAAGCACCAACCCAAAGTGCTGCACAACAGTGGGCAGCATCCCGGCCAGCTGATCCATAGTTGGGTACTGGTACCTGTGAGGAGAAAGTTCTTCTTGTCATCGCTTCACATGGTGTTTGTGTTTATGTGATCATCTGTTTTTACTTATAATCACAATGCATACAAGTCATTTTCGAATACTTTAAACTGAGTGAATTGAGATAATCCTACAAAATAAAATCCTACAAATCATTCATTAGTGGTTATTATTAAGTGTATGTCTGGTTGAGAGAATACGTGTGTGTGTGTGTGTGTGCATTGTTGTACCCCTGTGGCATCTGTGACGCTCCAATCTGCTGTCCCGGGGCGTCGACGTGGCAGACCACAAAGTGCTTGGTGATCTCCTGCATATCCTCATTGTTGAAGAAAGAGTTGAAGCACAGCTTGTCTGTGGGAGAGTGAGGGAGGAGAAGAAATAAGCAGGGGCAGCATGGACTAAATAAATATAAAGGAGGATTTATATGTACCTTTTCTAAATCTTTAAAGCCACTCTTGGTAAACTACCTGCCTATATCCAAACACAGTTATCAGACCAGATCATCAACATGAATAATGTTCAATGTCTGATCTGAAGTCTGTTCTGAACTTTGCAGGCAGCATTTTTGTACTGGACAAAAAAAATATTTTGAAGATAAACTTCATTTTAGGGAGACTGCTAGCAGTCAAGAAGGAAATGATTCCACCTCCAAAGTTTATCTAAGTGTTGTATCTTGTTCGCTAGAAAGCTAATAACCAATACATTAAAGATTCGACAGTTAGCATTGTGATAGTTCTCCAACTTGGCGGCCCAAAAATGTAACTAATGCGGTGACATTGTAAATGGTATTGGACCCAACAATTCAAACTGGGATATCATAACGAAACGTTAATCAACGTGGCAGAAGTATTTTATTTGGTATATTTATATAGTGGATTTATATTGCATTGTTTTATATAGTGTGCTTTTTAATATACCTTATTGTGGTTTGATTTTATGACGTGTTATCATTTGGAAACAGTTATTGTAACGTTGTGCATTGTGCATTGTAACGTACGTTTTACTTCATGGTGATTACTTGAGCAATCAATGACACCCGTTGCGCCTCAAATGCCTGGTACAGACGGATTTAAGAGACACACAGGACAGACGGAAGAAAGGAGAAGAAGGGCCCAGTAGTAGCACCACACTATGACGACCAAGAACCGCAGGCCGGCAGCGAATATATATATATATATATATACAGTATATTATATATATATAATATATTATATTAATATAATAACCTTTTGGTCTTAGTATTTTAGTATTATTAATATATTTAATATATTAGTGTTATTTTATGGGGGTAATAAAATAACTTTTTAAAACTTTATTTCAATGTGAGGCTCCTTGAATACAGCGGCACATGTATTGACAAGAACTAGGAAACGGGATCATATTACTCCTGCATTCAAAATCCTTCTCCTGACTTACAAAGCAATTAATGGTCAGGCTCCAGCATATCTTAAAGATCTCATAGTACCTTATAAACCAACTAGAGCATTACGCTCCCAGACTGCAGGGTTACTTGTGGTTCCTAGAGTCTCTAAGAGTACAATGGGAGCCAGAGCCTTCAGCTATCAAGCTCCTCTCCAGTGGAACCAGCTTCCAGTTTGTGTTCGGGAGGCAGACACCCTCTCCACATTTAAGAGTAGGCTAAAGACTTTCCTTTTTGATAAAGCTTATAGTTAGGGCTGGCTCAAGCTTGCCCTGGATCAGCCCGTAGTTATGCTGCTATAGGCTTAGACTGCCGGGGGACACCTCCCTGCTCTCCTCCTTCTCTTCCTCGCTCCTCCCCTCCCTCTCTCCTCTTCTCCCTCTCTATCTTTATGCATTTATGTAAATATATGTTACTAACTCAGCATCCGGGGCATCATCCCCGGAGTTTCTGTGTCTCTTATGTGGCCGGTTGCCCCTTTTAAAGTTTACGTCTGGATCAGGAATCGTGGCTGCGCCTGCTGCCCTGGTCCTGCCGGACACTGGGAAGCCTTTTTGACATTCTCCTGGATTTATCCAAACTTTCTCTTTTTTGATCACAACATAATTTCTGTCAAATGTTGTATTTGTACTATGTTGTTTATCCTGTACACATGACGTCTATTGCACGTCTGTCCGTCCTGGGAGAGGGATCCCTCCTCAGTTGCTCTCCCTGAGGTTTCTTCCATTTTTCCCCACTGAGACATTGAGACAAATGTGTAATTTGTGATATTGGGCTATATGAATACATTTGATTTAATTTGATTTGATTGCCCAGTGTCCCTCTCTACCCGAACAAAAATAATCCTTTCCCCTTCCCCTGCTACAGAACCATTAGCAAACATAAATGATAGCACTTACTTACAGAGCAGCAGAGCGTGTACAATAGTGTTGTAATCATTATTGATAGTATAGCAATTATGTATACATGTTTCCTCATTGTCATTGAGCTCATTGTTTAAATGAAGGGGGATTGTGAGGGACTGTAATTACACCTAAAACAGATTCTATTTTCTCTTTCTTTCTAAAAATAAAAGAAGAGAGATTAATTTTGAGACTCACGCAGGATTTCTCTCAAAATGTAGAGCTCTATTTCTCTGAACTAGTTTAGGAACTTCAGAACATGGCATTCTACACCTGTATAAAGGATGTCAGCTCTGTGTTTGCCCTCCTCCCATGTCTGCGTTTGACCTACTTTCAGCCCATGCGTGTCAGACTCGGTGAAACCACGCAGCAACATCGTTTCCTCCTCGGGCTCTGACTGAGTACTGTTAATTAAACGGATCAATTAACACCACAGCTGGGTTAGAAATAAAAAGTATAGAAGTCATGAGGATGAGCTGGCTCCAGTTTTAGAGCTTGTTATCGTCACAGATATAGCCATGCTATGGGAGGACAGAGGTGAGAAGTTTGTGCTCTCCTACTGACTCCATGACCTACTTTCTCCCTCTACACTTTCCTTTTTTCTCTTTCTATCATCCCTCATCTGTTCTGCTCCTGCTCTTGCCTGCCTTTATCTCTCTCCCGATCTCACACTTCTGATCTCTTTCTCTTCATTTTAAATGAATCAATTTTTTTCTTCATGTTTTTTATTTCAGTGCACCTCCGTTCATCCCTCGCTGTGCTGCTCCACCCTCTAGGATTGTGCGCCACAGTCATGTGATTTGGTGACTGGCTGTGAATACTAATACCCTGGTGGTTCTGCTGCAGCTAAACAAACATTCTTTACTAGACTATTGCATTCATCAGTCTAATATATTTTACAGTATGTGTTACTACCATGTGTTTTCTTTCTTGCTTGTTCTTTATTACTAGATTTATTTTATTTTGTATTTGCCATGTATAGTTTTCTTGCTGAAGTAGGTGGCTTTATGTTGTTTGTATTATTATTATTATACAATAAGCATATCCATCTCATTTATTTTGAATGAGATGGATAATCAGCTAAATAATAATAATAATAATAATAACAATAAACACAAAAAGCCAGCCCTCTCCAGTCGCAGCAGCCGTCAGCAGATCTGTGGATCAGCCCCGTGACACGCTATCCTCCAAACCCACACCCTCCCTATCTCACCTCCATCCATCAAAGCATGCCGCTGGCTCCACCCGCCTCCCTCCGCAGCATGGGGATGTTTTTTGACCTACATTTTATTGATGCCTCTCCCACACCCTTTCATTTGCTTCATCATGTTTTGTTATTTTCTCTATTTTTGTCGCTGCTCATCACACTTTATGACAAACCCTCTTCAGAGCCTTTCTTTCTCTCTCAATGCTTTCATTTCCTCTGCTTTTCTCTACGTGTCTGTCCTCTGTCATACACATCTTCACATGTTATCCTTCCCTTTATTTAATTATTGACCACTCAGCCTAAGTGCTGGCATATAGATCCTGCTGTGACTTTGTACAAGTGTCATGAACATCATGACAGCCAGTACTCAGCTCTTAGACTTCAGCATAGCTTGAGATGAACTTTATGTACCATTGCCTATTGTTGTGATGATAAATATTACTAAATCCATGAAAGGAAACTCATTTTATATGACACATTTTAACACTTCAGGTAGGCTACATGTTTTTCATAATTTCCAGATAATCCTCCACACTGTGCCGAAACTATATAAAGACTAAAACTGCTAGTGTTTGTGTGAATGTGTGTGTAGCAGAGTGCAGGCAGGAACGAAGTGGCATAGAGGCCAATTATCACCACTGATAAGTACAGAAACACCTTTCCAAAAGACATGGAAGCACACACACACACACACACACAGTTTGCGTGGATACTCACGGTTCAGTCCCACATCGTGGTAGGTTAGGATTGCAGGCTTGTTTCCTTTGGGTGCCCCGCGGATCACCACATGCAGCATCCCATAAGGGGTCTCAACATCATGTTCCTGTGAAACACACAAACACATTCTCACTCACCTGGTGTTCACACACAGTCAGCTGTTAGCGAGAACATTTGCACCTGAAAAAAGACGGTCAAAAACACTGATTCATAATCTCAAGTGTTCACATTGTGACATACGATGTTGACACACACATTGTAAGAAACTCATTATTTAATCTGCTTTTTGTTGAACTTCAGACAAATTCACCTTCATCATTAACAGCCAATCTATGCAGCTTTGTTCCTCGTTAATCTTCAGTGTTACAGCTTTCACAGCAATATGTAATTAGTGACAGCTGTGAGCACAGTGAATCCTGGCAGTAAATGATTGGACGTAGATTTACTTAGCCTGTCATGCTCTGCAATATTTGAGTAAATGGCTTTAAAGACTGAAAACTGTAAAATGTATATGGCAAAAAAGGGGAAGTTTGAATTAATTTAATAATGTATTAAACTACTAAGGAGCATAGTGTATAACACAACGTGTTGTTGGTAGGAATGGAGCTAAAGAATACATTTTCCAAAGCATGACATTTTTACAATTGATACATTACAACAAAAGGCTGGAAGAACTCAATGTGAAAAAGCATATGACAGAAATGTCAGATAATATCAAAGAAATACAATCTCCTTTAACATGAAGACATTAAACATTAAAAATCATTGATTTATTAGATTTAAGATTTGGAAATCAATATAAAAATGTAAACTGAAATGTGGGAGGAAACATTTGAAACTGGACATGCACTAACACAAAGTTAATGGGAGTTCCTATTTATGGAAGGTCAAATGTGTTTTAGAACTTGTCTTTTTATATCAAAATGTATTTAATAGCTAAACAAAACAATGATCACAATATCCTGGTTAAAGCGACAACATCCTAATAATGAAGCGTCTATTGCAAGTGCTCTAATTTCTTACATCATTTTTAAATTATTGGGCAAGACATGAAGGTAGAGATCCCTAATGGCTCATACAGGTGCCTGACACTTGGCTGCTTGTGTATCCAAACATCTCTTCTTATGACCCACATTTTGTCAGCATCCGCTGGTCAGAGCCAGCAAGCTCAAAATGGAGGTAGGAGATATGTATTACAATGATCTGCAGACACACACACACACACACACACACACACACACACACACACACACACACACACACACACACACACACACACACACACACACACGCACACACATTTGACTGTCGCTGTCAATCTACCACATCTCTCAATAGGCGTCTGCTATTTGTCACATTATATATATTCACGAGGGACAGATTTAAATCACTCCCAATGACTCACAGTACAGAAACAAACTGTGCCAATTTCCAAACATCTGCATAATCCCCCCCTGCAGTAGATAGTCATGCAGCCAGCAGTTATGAGTTAATCTAGCCAGATTATCTCTCTATTATTTCATCATAAATATCAGTGTTATCTGCAGGCAGTGTTCTAATTTGAGGCAGTTACTGCTTCAGGGGCTTTGCTCACTGTTTTCTTTCAGTGGAACAAAAGATGACCTTCAGACATCCAGTAGAAAAACACAGAGAGGAATTTACAATATCTCTCAATAGAAATTCAGCTTTCAAAATATGACACAGCTTTTTCATGTTCCATAGCAACAAGATTGGTGGAATGTTTTATATTTAATTGTGACCTCAGAGCAAAAAGCCCTCTGCTCTCTCTTCCTTTCCTCTCTCTCTCTCTCTCTCTCTCTCTCTCTCTCTCTCTCTCTCTCTCACACATACACAAACACACACAAAACAGACAACAACAGACACAGACACACACACACACTCACACACACACAAAGACACACACACTCACACACACACACACACACACACACACACACACACACACACACACACACACACACACACACACACACACACACACACACACACACACACACATGCATTGCATCTGTTCACATGCTTAAGTGTGTTAGTAGGCCAGAGAATGACCCTTCATTTGACACTGACGCTGCACTTTTTCCTTCTCAATGCAGAATATTGAGATAGAACATATTCATTGTAATCATTGTAACACCAGCTAAATATTTTTGCAAAAAAATATTCCAAATTTAAAAGTTTGGGGCAAATACAAGCAGCTCAATCACACAGGTTGTAAAGATCAAGAAATGTATTCCGACATTCTTGTTACCAGATCAAAGGGACTCACACACACTAATGAACAAATAACACACACACACACTCCTCCCTGCCACTCACCCCATCCCAGCACTCAGGCATGGCTCCACTGTACTACTCTCAGCTGACAAAGAAGAGGAGGGAGGAGGGTGCAGACAGGCAGACGAGCAGCCAGGCCTCTCCTGTTTTAAGGGACTAGGTCCTGGTGAGCACTCGCTGTAGGATGGAGAGCTGGATGGGATGCTGCAGGCTGCTGCAGTGTCTTTGTCTGCTCTACACTACTCACACCCAGACTCTTAAGCTCGGAGCTGCTGCCCTCCTCACTTCCCGCCCCTTCTCCTCTCACTATAGGCACCCGAGAAAGGGTGCGGGGCAGGCTGGAGATGATTTGCTCAGAGTGCTGCCTCCCCTGCACAGGATTGGTTGGCTGCCTTGTCAGTCTGTAGTCTGAAGGCACTCTCTCTCATCAGCACCACTGCTTTTTATCTATTTCTGCTTCACTGTCTTTCTGTTTTCCTCTGTGCCCTTGTTTTCTTTCATCCTTTTGGCAAAAACAAAACAGTTGCTAATGATTAATCGAGGCAAAATCCTTTTTATCAAGAAATATTAGGAGACCTCAACTGTAAGTCTGCAGTTAGCCTGGACATAATGTGTTATGCAGCAGTCAACAAGAATCCGAGGAGCATCCTCATGCCTTGATTGTTGTCACCTTTCTCAAAATCTGTTGAGCAGCTTCAGACCGTAACATTTATTAGGCTTCTCACCAGAACTAACAGGCATCACACTTGTTTTAGTCTCCGTAAAGCATCCTGCATTTAATCCATTTATTTAAATGGAATTACAGTGATCTGTAAATCGCCGTGGCGAAGTAAATCCTCTTGAATTCTGAGCATCACTTTCAATTTTAGTGATCTTTGATAGAGTAAATCACTAGTTGAAAAATAGCAAACTTTCTTGACAGTGCTGAATTTCGAGGGAATGGAGTCAGAGAGTCCAAAATTGAGCAATCTATTGTAATTTATTATCTGTACATAATCCACTTTTATTTAACCTCTCTCAAAACCATCGTGTAGTAAGTGACTTCATTTGATGTTAGCCTACTTTTAGACTTATTTTAGAATTTATATCTGTTTATAGTATTGTTGTATCTGTCATCTGATTTTCTTTTGTTTCTTCTGCAATGTTCATGCTGTCTTTGCTAGGTTTACCTTAACAAAGGTTTCCAACCACAATTGAACTCACCTGGTTAAATAAAGGTAAAACAAATACAATGAAATTACATAAAACCCTGAGGACAAAATGTACGAGGGGAACAAACAGCTATTTTGACTGACAAGAGCTGGCATGTTCCCGGCTTGCTAGGCTAGCGTGTTAGCATTTAGCTTGTCAGGTACAGTGGTTTGTGAACTAGCCCTGCGAGTAGTCACTACGTCACCAAGCTTCAAGATCTTTTTCATCGAAGAACTATTTTGTGGAGATGAGTTGAGTTTTGCTGTGCCACTTTCTATGTAGCCAGGGTTCTGTTTCTATTGGAGAACATATTACCTGTTAATTGCAGCTTGTTAGAGGCATTATTGTGCTCTTGACACTAAAACAGGAAACTGTTACTATTTACATCTGCATGGATAAAATGGATGCTAAGCTTGTATTTTATTTTACCAATGACTGCTGACATCTTGTATTTTTATTTAACCATTGCTCAGATAGATCTTTGTCTCTTTCTGCACTTTACATTGTCAGTTTAGTTGAACTGTTGTACATTGTTTTATTTTCCATGTACAAAATAAGAGCGTTGTTGGGCAGAGTGAGTTTGAACAAATATTGATATCAGATAGATATTAGGCCCGGATTTAACAAAACAAAGTAAGTGTAACTGTGGACGATGACAACTGACATCCATCCATCGTCTACTGCTTATCTGGGGTTGGGACGCGGGGGCAGCAGCTCCAGTAAGGAACCCCAAACTTCCCTTCTCCGGGCCACATCCGCCAGCTCCGACTGGGGGATCCCGAGGCGTTCCCAGGCCAGTGAGGAGATATAATCTCTCCACCGAGTCCTGGGTCTTCCCCGGGGTCTCCTCCCAGCTGGACGTGCCTGGAACACCTGCTAGGGAGGCGCTCAGGTGCCATCCTTACTAGATGCCCGAACCACCTCAACTGGCTCCTTTCAACGCAAAGGAGCAGCGGATCTACTCCGAGTCTCTCCCAGATGGCTGAGATTCTCACCCTATCTCTAAGGGAGACGCCAGCCACTCGCCTGAGAAAACCCATTTCGGCCGCTTGTACTCGCTGCTTGATCTCGTTCTTTCGGTCATGACCATAGGTGAGGGTAGGAACGAAGATCAACGGGTAGATCGAGACCTTTGCCTTCAGGCTCAGCTCTCTTTTCATCACAACGGTGCGGTAAAGCGAATACAATACTTCTCCGATTCTCCGGCTAATCTCTCAGCAAGACCCTGAGGTACTTGAACTCCTTCACTTGGGGTAAGGGCTCATTCCCTACCATACATCCTTACACACTCTCTGGTCTTCCTTTTTGAATAAGGGAACCACCACCCTGTCTGCCACCCCCTAGGCACTGTCCCAGACTTCCACACAATGTTGACGAGGCATGTCACAAAGGCAGCCCTTCAACATCCAAAGCCTTCAGCATTTCTGGACAGATCAACCCCCTGCGGCTTTGCCACTGTGGAGTTGTTTGACTACCTCAGTGACCTCCAACAGGCAAATTGACGATGGTCCCCCATCAGCTTCCAGCTCTGCCTCTACCATAGAGGGTGTGTTAGTCGGATTCAGGAGTTCCTCAAAGTGCTCCTTCCACCGCCCGATAAACTTCTCAGTTGAAGTCAGCAGGGTCCCACCCTTGCTGTACACAGCTTGCATGGTTCCCCGCTTCCCCCTCCTGAGGTGCCGGATGGTTTTCCAGAAGCACCTTGGTGCCGACCGAAGGTCCTTCTCCATAGCTTCTCTGAACTTCTCCCACACCCACTGCTTTGCCCCTGCCAAGCCCTTCTACCCTGCAACTTTTTCCGGAGTCCTCCCGGATTACATAACCTGGAAGGACTCCTTCTTCAGGGCGGCTGTGGCTCAGGAGGTAGAGTGGTCGTCCACTTGGAGGTTGGTGGTTCGATCCCCAGCCCCTGCAGTCAGCATGTCGAAGTGTCCTTGGGCAAGATACTGAACCCCAAATTGGCCAGGCCAATGTGAATGAATGGTTACACTACTGAAGAGCTGATGTGCACCTTGTATGGTAGCCTCTGACTCTGTATGAATGTGTGTGAATGGGTGAATGACATGTGTTGTAAAGAGCTTTGAGTGATTGGAAAGATTGGAAAAGCACTATATAAAAGCAGTCGGACAGCTTCCCTGACCACGAGGGTTACCGCCCCTTGAGGTACATAAGACCTTGAGACCGCAGCTTCAGCAATAGACATTTTGGATATTGCCCACTTCAGAAAAGCTCCACAGAGTTGAAGATCTCCCGGACAGGGGCTTCCTCCAGATGGTGATCAGTTGACAGCTCCACCCCTCTCTTCACCTCTCTTCATGTCCAAAACATGGGGCCTCAGATCAGATGATACGATCACAAAATCGATCATTGACCTTTGGCCTAGGGTGCTCTGGTACCACGTACACTTATGAGCATCCTTATGTTCGAACATGGTGTTTGTTATGGCCATTCCAGGACTAGCACAGAAGTCCAACAACAAACAACCGTTCAGGGAGATCAGGGAGGCCGTTCCTCCCAATCACGCCTCTCCAGGTGACTCCATTGTTTCCCACGTGAGCGTGGAAGTCTCCCAGCAAGACTACGGAGTCCCCTACTGGAGCCCCCTGCAGGGCTCCCTTCAGGGTCTCCAAGAATGCCTAATACTCCAAACTGCTGTTTGGTGCACATGCACAAACAACAGTCAGAGTTTTCCCCCCCATAACCCAAAGGCGTAGGGAGGCGACCCTCTTATCCACCGGGGTGAACTCCAACGTAGCGGTGATCAGCCGGGGACTTGTGAGTAACACACGCACGCCCGTACACACACACACACACACACACACACACACACACACACACACACACACACAATCACCTGACCATTTTTCTCCCCTATTTTTATTAGAACATAATGTAAATGTGATATATTGTGCCTTAGAATTATAAGAAGCTAATCCTATTTCATGATATTGATGTGTAAATCTCTACTGTAAAATAATAGTTTGACATTGTAAAAAGGGTTGTATGCTTTCTTACTGAGAGTTGGATAACATCAATGCCACAAAGTCTGTGTGCAAAATGGAGCTGGAGCCAAAAGCTTAGTATAGCATACAGTTTATGTCTGTTTGCTTACATGTCTATCTACTGTGTATGTCTCTCTAGATACTGTATATAGCTGTCTATTTATATCTCTGTCTGCTTATAGGTCTATCTATATGTCTCTCTAGATATATGTCTGCCTGTGTATGTATGCGTCTGCTTATATGTCTATCTATGTCTCTCTAGATATATGTCTGTCTTTTTATATGTATGTCTGTCATTATTCGCTTCGTTCATAGAACCATTAACTGCAACAATACGTCCAAATAACGACATCTCCGGCATTGCAACAAACAAACTTAATACACAAAATCTGTCATATTGACATATTACTATTTCTAAAAAATATAAAATAAATCACTCAATGAAGTTATTAAAATCATCCATGCCGACTCTAACCTTTGTGACTATTCAATAAATTGGAACTAATTAATCATATTACCCCTGTGTCAACACAGTTGGAATACTACCCCTCAGAATTTCCCCTTCTCCTTTATCACAGGCAATACCAAATATTGTGGTATATAAATAATTTATATAAATAATATATAATTTTTTAATAATATAAATATAAGACTAGCCCTAATTATCGCCAGGTAAACAGGTAACACTGGAACAAATCTCAGCCCAACAAAAACAACAATTTGAAAAATTGCCACAACAAACTCAAACAAATATCATTCATATACACTTACATGCACAAACACAAATAGGACCATGCACACGCACCTACTACTTGATTTTCCATTTCCTGTGTTGTTTTGAAAGGTTCCCTTCCTCTTGTGTCATGTCTTGTTTTACTTCCTATCCTTGTGTTTTTCCCTCATCCTGTGATTGTTGATTTGATCCTCCCGTGTCCATTCATCCTTCCCTTGTGTTTTTGCCTTTCTTCCTCAGCTGTGTCTCATTCCCTCATTTAGTGTATCTGTGTATATATCCTGGTCTGTCTCATTGTTGCTTGTTTGTCTTCCATGTTACGCCCATGCTACCTTGTGCTACCTTGTGCTACCTTGTGCTTCCCTCGTGCTTCCCTCGTGATACCTCGTCTCATCTTGGTTTGTGTTTTCAGTTTACTTGTTACCTTTTGTATTTTTATAGCTTGCCCCCGCTGTTTTTGCTTTGGACTTTTTGTGTTTAGTCTTTGTTTCATTTTTTCTCACTTGCCTCTCAGGGCTTCAGAAGAATATGTAAAAATGACAAATTGTGGTTTTAGTGTGAGCTACGAGTCGTAACTACTTTTCTGAAACAGCAGTCAGGTGCAGTGATTTTCTATTTAGACATACCTCATGTGTGCTCTAAGTCATTAAATAAAGTGTGCAGTGTGTCTGCGAGTCAATACTGTGGAAGACTGAGGCATGTTTTAGTATATTTTATAGTCTTACAACCTTGTTTGTCTAGACACACCTGTCATTATGTGCCTCCATTAATGATGAGCGGAATCAAACCATTTATTGCAGTAATAAACAGATATGAAATCTTACCATAATTATCTTCGTACAACCATGGGTGGTTTTAAAATTAACTGTTTGTTTAGGCATTAAAATATTTTGATTGTTTTGCCAATAAAGGCCATTAAAACTGCATATGGGAAGAGTTCATTTTCATATCATGTACAATATACAACACATCCTGTATAGTATACCATCTCTTCTGGCAGAGAGATATAAAGCAATAAGATCAACTGCTTTTTTCCTGGATTCCCACATGGAGGCTCCTTGGATTTATTAAGCATAGTCTAAATTTATTATGCGATGCTTATTCTTCATAAATAAAAAAAAAAGTTCTGTTTAAATGTACAATGTGTAAGATATGCCAGAATTTAAACTTAAAACAATTAATATTATCAACAGTGTGAAGAGGTAACAGTGTTGACGTTATGTCAAAAACGTCTCTGTGTTGTGTTGCAGAAATATCTACTGAAGTTAGCATGCACTCCGTCCAGTCTGTAAAACCACTTGTTCCTCTAGAGGTGATAGTGAGTCACTGTAGTTGCAGTCTGCTCTCAGTATAGAGGGAGAAGAAGTACAGCTGCTGACTCAAAGCTTGTCAACATTACATCCATGATCCCTGCACGTTTGCTAGTTTATTTTATTAATTAAAAAGTCGCAGAAACGAGAAAACGAAAAATAGCATCTCCTCTTGAACTTAAAGCAAAGTGTGTAACATTGGAGAAGCCAGCAAGATAGAGATTTAAAATTATCCACCAGATTTGTTTTCTTCTTTTTGTTAGAGCATTTGATTTATTGATTTATGTTGGGATGGCAAGATGCCAAGGCAAATTGGTCTCAGGTGAGGGGCCAGACTAAGAATGGTTAAAAAACGACTTCATGAAAGAAAGGGAAAGGAAAGGAGAGACCCTGCCCGGAGGAAGCCCGGGGCCCCCGTCTGGAGCCAGGCCCAGAGGGAGGGCCCGACAGCGAGCGCCTGGTGGCCGGGTTTGCCACGGAGCCCGGTCGGGCACAGCCCGAAGAAGCTACGTGGTGCCTCCCATCCATCCATCCTGTGGGCCCACCACTCATGGGAAAAACCGCTGGGGTCGGGTGCGCTGTCACATGGGTGGCAGTGATGGTCAGGGACCTCGACGGACCAGACCCGGGCAGCAGAGGCTGGCTCTGGGGACGTGGAACGTCACCTCTCTGTGGGGGAAGGAGCCGGAACTAGTGCGGGAGGTGGATCGCTACCAGTTGGATCTGGTGGGGCTTACCTCCACGCACAGTCTTGGCTCTGGAACCGTACTCCTGGATAGGGTTACTCACTAGTCCCCGGCTGAGCGCCGCTACGTTGGAGTTTATCCCGGTGGACGAGAGGGTCGCCTCCCTACGCCTTCGGGTTATGGGGGGAAAACTCTGACTGTTGTTTGTGCCTATGCCCCAAACCGCAGTATTCGGCCTTCTTGGAGACCCTGAATGGAGCCCTGCAGGGGGCTCCAGTAGGGGACTCCATAGTCTTGCTGGGAGACTTCAACGCACACGTGGGAAACGATGTAGACACCTGGAGAGGCGTGATTGGGAGGAAGGGCCTCCCTGATCTAAACCCGAACGGTCGTTTGTTGTTGGACTTCTGTGCTAGTCATGGAATGGCCATAACAAACACCATGTTCGAACATAAGGATGCTCATAAGTGCACGTGGTACCAGAGCACCCTAGGCCAAAGGTCAATGATCGATTTTGTAATCATATCATCTGATCTGAGGCCGCATGTTTTGGATACTCGGGTGAAGAGAGGGGTGGAGCTGTCGACTGATCACCATCTGGTGGTGAGTTGGATCAAGGGGTGGGGGAAGACTCTGGACAGACCTGGTAAACCCAAACGGGTAGTGCGGGTGAACTGGGAACGTCTGGAGGAAGCCCCTGTCCTGGGGATCTTTAACTCACACCTCCGGCGGAGCTTTTCAGCCATCCCTGTGGAGGTTGGGGGCATTGAACCTGAGTGGGCGATGTTCAAAACCTCTATTGCTGAAGCTGCGGTGATGAGCTGTGGTCTCAAGGTCTTAGGTGCCTCAAGGGGCGGTAACCCTCCAACACCGTGGTGGACCCCGGTGGTCAGGGAAGCCGTCCGACTGAAGAAGGAGTCCTTCCGGGTTATGTTATCCGGGAGGACTCCGGAAACAGTTGCAGGGTATCGAAGGACTAGAAGGGCGGCAGCTTCTGCTGTGTCAGAGGCAAAGCAGCGGGTGTGGGAGAAGTTCGGAGAAGCTATGGAGAAGGACTTTCAGTCGGCACCAAGGTGCTGGGACAGTGCCTAGGGGTTGGCATACCGGGGTGGTGGTTCCCCTATTTAAAAAGGGGGACCAGACTACAGGGGTATCACACTTCTCAGCCTCCCTGGTAAAGTCTACTCCAAGGTACTGGAAAGGAGGGTTCGGCCGGTAGTCGAACCTCTGATTGAAGAGGAACAATGCGGATTCCGTCCTGGTCGTGGAACAACAGACCAACTCTTTACTCTTGCAAGGATCCTGGAGGGGGCCTGGGAGTACGCCCATCCGGTCTACATGTGTTTTGTGGATCTTGAGAAGGCGTATGACCTGGTCCCCCGGGTGATACTGTGGGAGGTGCTGCGGTAGTATGGGTTGAGGGGGTCACTTTTGAGGGCCATCCAATTCCTGTACGCCCAAAGCAAGAGTTGTGTCCGGATACTCGGCAGTAAGTCGGACTCGTTTCCCGTGAATGTTGGCCTCCGCCAGGGCTGCACTTTATCACCAATCCTGTTCGGGATTTTCATGGATAGGATATCGAGGCGTAGTCGTGGAGGAGAGGGGTTGCAGTTCGGTGACCTGAGGATCTCATCGCTGCTCTTTGCAGATGATGTGGTCCTTATGGCATCATCGGTCTGTGACCTTCAACAGTCACTGGATCGGTTCGCAGCCGAGTGTGCAGCGGTTGGGATGAGGATCAGCACCTCCAAATCTGAGGCCATGGCTCTCAGCAGGAAACCGGTGGATTGCCTACTCCGGGTAGGGAATGAGCCATTACCCCAAGTGAAGGAGTTCAAGTACCTCGGGGTCTTGTTCGTGAGTGAGGGGACAATGGAGCGAGAGATTGGCCGGAGAATCGGAGCAGCGGGGGCGGTATTACAGTCACTTTACCACACCGTTGTGACGAAAAGAGAGCTGAGCCAGAAGGAAAAGCTCTCAATATACCGGTCGATCTTCGTTCCTACCCTCACCTCTGGTCATGAAGGCTGGGTCATGACCGAAAGAATGAGATCACGGGTACAAGCGGCCGAAATGGGTTTTCTCAGACGGGTGGCTGGCGTCTCCCTTAGAGAATAGGGTGAGAAGCTCAGCCATCCGTGAGAGACTCGGAGTAGAGCCGCTGCTCCTTTACGTTGAAAGGAGCCAGTTGAGGTGGTTCGGGCATCTAGTAAGGATGCCACCTGGGCGCCTCCCTAGGGAGGTGTTCCAGGCACGTCCAGCTGGGAGGAGACCCCGGGGAAGACCCAGGACTCGGTGGAGAGATTATATCTCCTCACTGGCCTGGGAACGCCTCAGGATCCCCCAGTCGGAGCTGGAGGATGTGGCCCGGAGAAGGGAAGATTGGGGTTCCTTACTGGAGCTGCTGCCCCCGCGACCCGATCCCGGATAAGCGGTAGACGATGGATGGATGGATGGATGTTGGGATGTAAAGAGTATTCCAACAAATATAACAAAAACTAATTCTAAACTATTTCCCACCCTAACTTTAACATTACCACCTAACCATCTAAG
The DNA here is from genome assembly GCF_900634415.1 of Cottoperca gobio. Taxonomy (NCBI): domain Eukaryota; kingdom Metazoa; phylum Chordata; class Actinopteri; order Perciformes; family Bovichtidae; genus Cottoperca; species Cottoperca gobio. The sequence continues at coordinate 2,097,297 of NC_041360.1, forward strand.
GTCCCTTAAGCAAGGCCCCTAACCTAATCTGCTCCAGTAGAGCTGCTCAGTGGCCAGCAGATCAGACTGTGGCATACCTGTCAACATTGGAATTTTAAAATAAGGGACATGTTTTGGCGGACTCCGCCCATATTTTCACAGCTCTCAGCCACCCAGCCCCTACTCATGTAATGTAAATGTAAACACATAAGGGACGGGTATATACATTCAGGAAATAAATACAATGTATGTATTTTATTTATTAGTTAATATATTATTTGATGATTGATGAGTGTGTGGCTTTTGTTTTCCCCGACGAGGACTTCCTTGCGATGGCAGAGTCAGGAAACATGTCCGCGACACTGCGACTGAAATCATCGCAGAAGCAGGCGGCTACATTATTTTTGCCGCAAAGCATTGACATCTTTCCCTCAGCTTTGGTCACTTGTTTTGCCTCTGAAACAGTTCTTGTCACACATGAAGTCATTGACAGTAAATATTTTTGTGCCTCTTGGCGTGCTTGTGCATGGACGATTGTTCATGCTGGCGAACATCGCTTATTCCGCCATGTGCGATGCTAACATCTGAATGGCACACTTTACAAAAAGCACGAGTTTGCCCGACTCTGCTTTTTAATAAATAAGGGAAGGTCTCCTCTCATTTATTCAGGTACTTGCATAAAGTTTTAACTTGTTTGGCAGGTACAACTGCGTCTCCATGTATCTCCCGTTCACTGTGACTCTCATCCATATGTTTTAGTCTTCTTCTGTGTTATTGTTCCCGTTTTCTTCTTCTTCTGTGTGTTTACTGGCGGATAACGTTTTTCAGCTAAAGTTAAACATAATACTGCCACCTGCTCTACCGGAGGCCACTTTACACTTTTTTAAATTAGGCCTTTTATTTTTTTGAAAGGTTAAAAATACGGGATAATTACGGGAAAATATTTAAACGGGAGGAAAAAGGGATATAAGGAAGGGTTGACAGGTATGGACTGTTGTTGGGCAGCATCCAGGTGTTCCAGGTGGGAATGTGTAACTCTATGACTGTGATCAGGGTGTTCCTGAATAAGAGAGCATTGCTCTCAGTGAAACTCCTCCTAAATAAATAAAGACAAATATTTTTTAAAAGTTCCATATACTGATAATGAAAATAGTCAGCACTCTAAATATTGCAAGGGTGCACTAAGATGCTGTTTTTGGAAAATGCAGTTTACCCTAACACACATGAAGAAAGGTATTATTTACTTGAAAAATGAATTGCAAAAAAGAGAGAGGCAGTATCCTTTATCTCACAGGCATATAGCAAGCAGAAACAATACTGTTCTTCAAATGCAGCAATCTTTGTTAACACCTTGAAGTGTCAGGTTGAAGTGTGAAAGAGAGGTGTTCATGAGAAACTTCTCATCACTCCTGTCTCCCTCAGCACGTCTGACTAAAATAAACCAGTTGTTACACGTGTGAAGCTCAACTTCTCAAACTGATGGCGTAATGGTTCATGCAAGTTTATACATTTTTGAGTTCAGGTGCTCTGCTCTAGTTAGCCGAGTAAAGTATCCAAATATCCAGTTCATGCACTCTCATAGTGAAACAGTACTACCACAGTATTTTAATTTATATAAATTGATCAGTGTTTTCATGAAAACATACAGCTGTGAGTTACAGTACTTTTAGAGCAACTGGAAACCTGTCATGATCGCCACTCAGCGGTGGACTTTGAGTCTTACCCATCTCATTATCCCATGTCTGCTCCTCACGTCTTCATTAACAGGGGACAGAAAAGTTATTTTCAGTGACCATGGTCATCAGGGACAACAACCTTTCAATTTAGTTTGCAGTGAGATTCAGTACCAGTGCAGTCAGCGTAGGCCTTCTGTGACAAACAGCCAGCGCAGATGCGAGATGTGCTGATGCTACCCGTACTTTACAGTGTTGAGCAGTGAAATGGCAGAGGGTATGACAGTTAGTTTTGGCTAATGGTTGGCTGCGGCGGGAACCGACACGGCAGGAACTTACATTCTAAGTATAGGGGGTGGGTACTGTCACAAATTATGGATTTTGGCTTCTGTTTGTTGTACAGTTCAAATTGATTTTTCTGCTGAGTGTCAATAATTGTGCTGTTGACTTTCGTCACCCTTGTTAATGAGTTTTTCTGTTTGATGTTGAGAGATGCATTCCATCAAATAAATGAGAAGATGGAGACTGACACAATGAACGATTTATGAAACAATGTCATCAGGGTAGAACGTAGGTCTGACATACTAGACAGACACACTTATAATCACACTGATGTGCATGTTAGAGTCGCCTGTTCATGTCTTTGGATGCAGGCACGAGATGAACATCCAAACTCTACAAAGGCCTGAACTACCGAGGACCTTCTTGCTGCACTAATGACTCTACCATACCTGTCACTTTTGCTGCATATTCTTTATCAGTACATTGGAGTCACAGCTGGTACTGGACACTTCCATCTTAACATAGTTATTATTATCTGTGTTATATTTAGCCTTGTGAAATTACAAATAACCTTTTTTTCTTTTCTCTGTTGACTCAGACAGGCTGTTTACGAAGAGACGGCAAACAAAGCGAGATGAAGGATGACAGATGGTGAACACAAAAGACACACTGATAAGAAAAGGAGGAGAGAGAGTGGCCGGCTAACAGCAGCACACACATCAGCTCATACCTTCCAATCCCCTGCCGGCATCAGCTGTTCACAGCTTTCCTGCAGAGAAACACAAGCAGAGAGAGAAGACGAAGAAAGAATATTTAAATAGGGACGAGATAAGTAGTCTGAATGTGTCTACCACACACATATTCCTCATGTATTAAAGCGTGCATCCACTGTTGGAGCTGTAGGCCGCTAGACTTACAGAAGAGATAGGCTGTAGGTCCAAACCACAGTAAAACTCAGTCTCCCAGAAGCACGTCAGCAGTACACTGTATCATGTTCAACTGTTTCTTAACATGCATGTATATTATACATTACATTTTGAATTAATATCTCCCTTTAAAGGCACAAAAAGCCAAGACTTTGGTAAAACTGTACTGTATGCATTTGAACTAATTTAAAGGAATTATAGTAATTAGATTATGTACGGAAGCCATGTGATGTTAAGATGTTGATGTGTTTTTCTTTTACTATAAAGTATGTATGATTTTTATCTTCTTTGGTACTGCAGGTCAGAGTTTATGTAATATCTGCTACATTGTGTAAAAAACAGCATTGATGCAATTTGCAATACATTTCTTAACATTTTGTAATAAAGTATTACATTATCCAGTAGTTATTACAAAATATGGGATTGTGAATTTTTTTTAAATGAAAATGTAATAATATATGCATTATGTAATAACCCACCAAAATGGATCTCTTTATCTGTACATGTTATATTGTTAAGAAGGTTTAGGAATACAGTGACACTTGTAGTTTTGGCCAATAAAAACTAATCTACTGAATTTATTGTATCTTTTAAAAGCATAATTTTAACACATCCATATGTTATTGCCAAATGCACTTATTATTCCAGTGTGTCTCATATGTCTCAGACTTTAAAGACCATCTACTTAAGTGCCTGTGGGAGACTGTAGACAGCAGTAAACATGGGGAAGATGATGTTTTTTAAACACAGGATGAGAGAGAGTACAGCAACCAGATTCCCCCCACAGCGAGGCACCAGCACAGTGGCGAGGGAAGTCAAGAATCCCTGCGAGCCAGTCTGACTCCATGACTGCCAAAATAGATAAAGAAATTCAGAGACACTGATTGATGACAAGCTGGCTCCAGAACAAGTGACAGCTGTGTTAGTGCCATGCAAATCTTTCCAGTGTTTGAACCCAATGAATTTTATATCAGGACAAATATTTCTGGGATAAAAATCTTGACGAAAATATTTATTATCTTGCAGTGCTCACTTTTTTAGGAATCTGGTCTTGACTTTCATTTAAAAGATATGTATTGACATAAAACAGGTTCAAATGACACATTTGACCTCATTTGTCATATGTAACAGTGAAGGTCCCCTGGTCATAACCTGTGTTATTTCAGCACATGTCATTAAGAGCTCATTCCTGCTCTGCTGCCTTTGTAAAGCTTGGAGCAGGAACATCTGCAAATCTGGACAAATAAATGAAGGACATGCATAGACACCATCAGAACTGTCAGACAGATGTGTTTCACTCTACTTCCTTGTAAACATGCACAAGTAGATATTATCATTTATTATATTATTTCTGAAAGAAAATATGACAGGATTAAAGATGGATACTGTACATATACAAAGGGAAAAGGAATAGTGGTGGATTAAGGTGGGGGGAAAAGTCACATTTTAAGTTATTAGCAGTGCTGAGTGTGAATGTAAGGGCAGGAGTGAACAAAGTCAGATCAGGGAAACACCTAAAGAGAGAGAAAAATGTCACTAAAAACAACAGGACCTGAAGCTGCCCTTTATGACCAACACGGCGACGTCAAATAATATTGAATGAGGTGTTAACGTCTCTGATATACTCCTGTATCAACACTTGAGCATGAAGAAATCCAATAAACTGATTTCAACAGAAAGGGCAACTTCAGCCCCTGTGGATTTCATGCAAATGGTTCATTGTTTTCAGAGGGAAAATATTAGTGATGACAGGATGGTGGTCGGACCAGCAGGTGGCACTCTTCTCTTTCTTATAGCTCCCACTCCGTAAGCAGAGCACTCAGTTCTCTACTGTAGGTGTTGACTACATGAAATGTGTGGTTTGTATCTTTTTGGAAAAATGTTTCCTATTTTATTTTAGTGAAGGTCTCTGAGAGATTATCCATTGAAATGAATGCATAAAGAAAGTGTGAGTCCTCCTGAGTCTGCCCATGTGATCCAACTGGCTGTGTGTTGTGTAATGCGTAGAGAAGTGTGTTGTGAAGATGTGTGGGAGCTAGTTTTATTGTGTTTCTTCCTTCTCTGATCTCAGAGTCTCTCTGACTGGAGGCTGGTTTTCGTGAATGTAGATTTTGGCCTAGATTTTGGGCTTTTCAAAAGGATCTCTCTGTTGAAAAGCAGGATTACTGCAGCACTACATTCTGCAGGTCCAGGAGGATCAGACATCCAGAGGGAAAAACAAGCACAAGTAGCGTCAACCATTTCAACAGGAAACTGGTGGATAGCTTGTGCTGCTAATATAAAGCTTACCAAAGATGTGTGACGATGTATAGAGGATGCTGTTAAGTGTTTAGTATTGCTGAATTTGTTTTATTTAATCCAAATCCCATTCCCCTTGTATACACTGTAAACTGCACAAATCCCTTCATGTAATTCCTGCTATCGTCCACTATATCTCTGGTGGAATAATGATGATATTATTATTTGGTCAGTACAATGTAGATGCAGTCTTTTGTTGTTAAAGAATGTTAAACAACAGTCCAACAGTTAACACAATTCGATACATTTCCTCAAGTACTCTACTTCAGAACAATTTGGAAATATCTACACTTAACAATTGACATTTAATGCTACATTTGTTCCTTGCTTGTAGCCTACTACATTTCAGAGGGAACCATAAGACTATACTTTTTAATACATTACATTTATTGAACAACTATAGTAACTATACAGATTAAAATGTATAAACAAATACATAATCAGCCTACAAAATGTGCATTGTTAAAGATAAACCCAGTTGATAAAGTATGTGCAATTAGATTATTATTGGCCAGCCACAACATAAGAATGTTAATGTAAGTAATAATAATGAATTAAAAGAATATTGTTCTGCTGAATAAGGAATGTACTTTAAGTATGCGTTATTGATAGTATTTTTCAATGCAGGACTTTAACTTGAAATTGTTTTTTTTTTTGTTTTTTTACAGTGTATTGTTATTTTTACTTGAGTAAATGATTGATTCTTCTTGACTCCTACTTCCTGCACTGCAAGTCCCAGTTATCCTATTAGAACAGAATAACACGTCTTCTTAATGTTTTAATCGATTGAGCTCTGTGCAGGATGTTATCTACTAGTGGTTACCAGCAGTTACCATCAACCATGTTGGGGTAGAAACGACTAAATAACAACTTGGTGCAGGTCCTCCAAACATCTAAGAGGGAATGATAGAATTGAAAACATCCGATTTGATTTTATAAACTGGCAAATCAATTTCTTGTGATTTTTCCTTCATGGTTTAGTTTTATATTATGACATCAACGGTCAGTTTTCTGCTGTTCATTTCTCTAAGCTGTGTTCCGTGTGTTTCAGTGTGCTGGCAGTCCGATGTTTCTGCTTTTTCTGCTTGTCCTGGTAGTTACCAGGAGGACCCCACTGGCCCGACTGCGGGTCTGGCGGAGCCAGTGGCGTGCGATGACATGCCAGCGGTGAGTGGGGCGGCTTGGGGGAGGGGGGTGGTTAAGAGGCACGGCAGGGCTGGCGGGGCACGGTAACCCCCCCGATGCCTCCTCTCCTTTATCCTGCTGTGTTGTGAAACAACAAACACAAGGTGGTTATTGGGTAACAACCGGGAAGACAGAGCAGCAACATTCAGTAAACATAAACATGTGATGCATTTCATCATCAGTCCGTTTATGAAGGTCTTAGACATGTTCTTAGTGGTCCTCTAAACCTTTAAAAAGGTCCAGTGTGTAGGATTTAGGCGGATCTTTTAGCAGAAATGGAATATAATATCATAACTATGTTTTCATTAGTGTATAAATCACCTGAAACTAAGAATGGTTGTGTTTTCGTCAGTTTAGAAGTTAGTCCTTCATATCTACATAGGAAGTAATAATAATAATAATAATAATAATAATAATAATACATTTTATTTGTAAAGCGCCTTTCATAGCTAAAAGCAATCTCAAGGTGCTAGAAGTGAAGTGGGTCCTCCATGTTGCACCGCCATGTTTCTACACTAGCCAAGAGCGGACAAACCAAACTCTGGCTCGAGAGAGGGTCTTTTGTGTTTTCACATTACCTGAGGGCCACCGCAGATTCTCTACACATTTAGAGAGTGCCGGGCTACACTTTGTTATATTGAGCATAACACAGCTTAAAAAAACCTCCTGACATCTTGAAGCTTCAAATTTCAGCAAATAAAAAGTTGTAGTTTTTAACCATCAGGACAGCTCTGTTATGCCTGTATGCACTGAATGCAGCATGACTTCCAGTGAGTCATACCAGAGTTTCTATTTGTGCCAGGAGGTAATCACTCAGTAACAACACCAGAGATACAGACTCTAAATGAGCTGGGAGAGGGGAAGTGCAGGACATAAAACTGCAAGTGTTTCTCTGCTGAAGTCGTCTTCGAGAGAACGATAAAACTAGCGTCTCAACACGCAAACATGTAACTGGATCGATGCGACAGCAGTCAGTAGTCTCGATTATTTACAAGCAGCAAGTCGTAATGAGCAGGCCTAATGACCTTTTGCTAGATGAGCTGATCAATTGTAGAATTAATTGTTCGTATTGATGCACAGCATATAGTATTTACTTCTATTAAGCTACGGAGTTAAAAAAAAAAACCTGAGCGACTGTATCTCCAGGATGCAATGTTCCATTTCTGACACACTGGCCAAGTGAGTCATGGCTAACATGTTTAGTCACATGGATTCCTCCAGCAGAAATAAGAGATTTGTCAGGAGCAGAATAATACTCCTCTCTTTTTTATGGTTTGTTCAATATGTTGTATTCATTCTATTCTGGGCGGTAATGATTTTGCTGCCTGTTTACTTTCCACATAAGAAATCACCCAAATGTTATCAGCCGATTAAATGGCCGTTATCAGTGGTTATCAGCCTCAGAGATGTGGGTCAGAAGGGGCCTGCTACACCAACTAGTAGGTTTTGTCATCGATTCACACGTTTGATCACTGAAAGTAGAAATAAAAGAAGACGAATCTGACCTCTAGTGACCGTAGTAATTATGACAGGAGCATTGGCAGAAGTCAGGTGACGTATTATAAAGAGTGAGAAACTCCATAAGGGGTTGACGTCAGGGGCGATGGATGGGACACAAAAAACAGGACTTTCACACAAAACACTGGGGTTCTGCTGATGGGAAATAGAACCCTTCGACGGGAGCCAGAACTTATGGCTCTGTTCCTTTCCAAGAGCCATAACTTTTATGCTCCACTGCTCCTCCCCCACCTCTCTCACTGTCTCTGTCTTTCTGCTTGTGTGTGTGTGTGTGTGTGTGTGTGTGTGTGTGTGTGTGTGTGTGTGTGTGTGTGTGTGTGTGTGTGTGTGTGTGTATGTGTGTTGCAGCTCTTCCACCACCAATCTGAGAATAACGATAACAAAGAACGGCTCTCAAGTACGACTCTGTTCCCTTCATTCATACCAAAGAGCCATTCAAAAGACTCAATTCCTAACGTGAAATCACTACGGGCGTTCCATGTAAACCAACAAATCTTTGTGTTCACAACGTTAAGTTTCACGTTTACATAGCTATGGTTCCATAGTAGTTGTGTTTGTGTTCAAAACCTTACGTTTCATTCACTTTTACGTGTTGTTGTTAAGTTTCACTTCTACAACATTGTATGTGTAGTTTGGCTCTTCTGAGGCATTAGAGTAGTAACAATAACCACTGATAACTCCCATTTAATCGGCTGACAACATAAGACACAGGTGCAAAAACAGCCCTTGCATAATTGAGCCATTCAGATCTCCCATTTATTTCTTTTACTTCTCCCCTTCTCCATTCACACAGCTTGTAAGAGTTTTAATCAACTCACCTCACTAAGAAATGGCTGTTTGAAAAGTTTATGGAGAAAATGAGCCATTTCAGGCAATAATCTTGCCCATTTATGTCACTTTTCTGTAAAGATGTCTCCACCATTTCCATAATTTCTGCAATGAGTGGCTCTCAAACATTCAAGAGCTCCTGATTCAGCCACAACCTGTTGCTTAGGTAATGGATAAGTGGACTGGAACAAGTGGCCTTTATGTAACTACCCACTGCCTATCCTCTGTTCTGTTTCGCTTCTATCTTTGTTCTCCACCTCTCTCTCTCATCTTAAATGAGCTTTTATCTTTTCATAGTGTTGTTATCTTTAGCGAGTCATGGTTGGATGAATTTCATTCATATCGTCCTCCGCTGGTAAACAAGCACATTGTCTAATTATAAGCCATCACAGCCAATGAGCACAAAGATCTGAGTGGTTTATCCTGCACACACTAATCAGCATGTGAGCACCGTACAGGAGGCTTAACACACGTAAATAAAGCAGGTGGACTGACCATGTCCGAGTCAGCTCCTCGCTGCTCCGGCAGCAGGGGCTTCTCCTCCGTAAACTGCTGCTCTTTCATCCCCGCCATTCTGGACAGCAACCTGCAATCACCATGGCAACATGCACACACATACATTAAAGGTTACGCTAGTGTTCCATCATGCAGAATACTGTATGTGTTGGACCTGAATAAAACAAAATGAACCGGCATTTGCATTGCTAGCAGTGTGTTACATGGTGATGGCAGTTCAGTTTCAGTCAAATGGAATGAAACAGTCCTTCATGGAGTCATTTCACAAATCCACATTGTTGATATATGGAAGGACTCAGATCACTGATTGGAAATGGAGGAGATGGAATCAAGATGGGATTTAGTTTCCCTGTAAACCTGCCCTGATTTACTGTAACATTTATTAGTGAAAGAAAGAAAAAAACGTACAAAGCAACAGTAGATATCAGAATTTATTGAAAAGGAACTTAAAACATTGTGATGCATACCCAGTGATGCTTCACATTCGAGAGATAAATCCTTTTCTAAATGAAATGAGATCTGTGTTGTGTGCATCTTTAAGGTATTAACCATTTGAATTTTTTTAACATAAGCATTCTCAAACCTGCATTGCTTACATCCATGTTCACATGCTAGCAATCGTCTTCTTTGGTGACACAATGCTGTGTTTCTTGGCACATTACTGCCACTTATAGGTTACTAGGTAAGAAACTATTGACACGTGTACGTTTGTGCATGTTTTTTTCTTGTGCGAGTGCATGAGACAAGCAACAGTGACTCATAAAAACATTATTCCCTTCCTCCACACCTTTAATTGTGCTGGAATTTGTACATTTTGTGTTAGGACTTACAGTACAGTGAATAAAGAAACTACAGTGCTGAATTGAGTTTGATCCACCAAACAAGGAAGCACTAATGCAGGACAGTTGTACAATTGCATCTGTTTTCAGCATGTCACACCATATGTACTGTATAAACAAATTACCCTCTCACTCTCCATTGAATTCTCAAAATGACACAGTTAAGATGATGTTATGCTCTAGTTTGCAGGATAACAAAGACACACTTAAAATTAAAGTGGACGTATATGCTTGCTGACCTAGATTAGATGGAAGTTCACCGACTACTGCCCTGACTGAGGCTGTATTAGCGTCATATTAAACTAGCCTTGTGTGTTTGAGTGCACACACACACACACACACACACACACACACACACACACACACACACACACACACACACACACACACACACACACCCATTTAACACTATATCTGACTGAGGTACTGTTGGCCTAAATACTCATATTAAAACTGGCAGATTGATAATATTTCTAGTTTTTTTAACATAAAATTATATTCTCCACGTTTCCTCATTTAATATGAAGTTAGAGAGATGGATGGAAGTAATGATGTAACTGACCTAAATCTGTCAGAGCTTGCAACACCTTCACATTGGTATCAACACACAACACCTCTGTGTCCCTTCTGTCTCGTTCCACCCTTACCTCTCTCTTCCACCTCATTTGCCCTCCACTGTTGTCTCTCCTCTCTCTGGCAGTCGATCAGCACAATCTGTGTTTTTATCTGACACCCTCAAAGAGACAAAGCCCAGAGGCCATTTACAGTCACTCCCAGCAACTGATGAAGTGTTTGTTTGTGTTTGTGACCCTACAGTGTCAGAGCCACTACTAACTAGAACAAATCCCCATGAGAAAATTGTCCACAACAGGCATGTGAAGTAAAACTCTGCCTGTCAAAGCTAATGTGACGACTTTCAGAGCAGATCAGATGGAGTTGGCCAAAGCCTTTATGTCCAAATGAACTGCATTTCACAATAGTGCAAATAGCTCTAAAGTAGAAAATACTCAATTCAACCTGTGAGTTTAAATATATAATATAAAATATTCAAACCTTGTTTTTCTCCTCTCTTCTTGCTTCTTCTCCTTCCCCTCTCTCTGCCTCCTCCCTCACTATCTCACTCCCATTGTGACTAGTTTATTAAATGGGTGAGTGTGACCTTTTTGAAGCCACTGGAAGGAGCCACGAGGAGTATTAATATGAGAACAGGGACCAAATACCAGCACCTCGCTTCCTCCTGCTCCTTAACTTTAAAGCTGCCTGTCATCACTTTACTTCTTTATAACGACTTCACTATTGCTTCATCTTTTTACATAATAACACAGAGTGAAATGTTTATTTTAGATGTTTTTTTATTTTGTAATTCAGAATGACACCACACTAAATAACCCTTTTCACAGTTGATTTACCAACACTTGATATCCTCTCCGGAAACCATCATCTTACCGCGGTGGAGAGGTTTGTGTGTCCCTATGAACCTGAGAGCTGTGTTGTCTGGAGCCTAGTGCTCCTGGTAGGGTCTCCCAAGGCAAATTGGTCTCAGGCGAGGGGCCGGACTAAGATTGGTTCAAAACGACTTCATGAAAAAAATACTCACAAGTCCCCGGCTGAGCGCCGCTACGTTGGAGTTCACGCCGGTGTACGAGAGGGTCGCCTCCCTACACATTCGGGTTATTGGGGGGAAAGCTCTGACTGTTGCTTGTGCCTATGCCCCAAACAGCAGTTTGGAGTATTCAGCCTTCTTGGAGACCCTGAATGGAGCCCTACAGGGGGCTCCAGTAGGGGACTCCGTACTATTGCTGGGAGACTTTAACGCGCATGTGGGAAACGATGGACACCTGGAGAGGCGTGATTGGGACGAACGGCCTCCCTGATATAAACCTGAACGGTCGTTTGTTGTTGGACTTCTGTTCACCTTATACTGTATGTGCTTCCTTTAGGCAATATTATAAGGAACCACTCTATAAACTTTCATTGTTATGCGGATGATGCCCAATTATATCTATCAATTAAACCAGATGAAACCAATCAATTAGCGAAACTTCAAGCATGCCTTAAGGACATACAAACTTGGATGTCCTGCAACAATTTGATGTTAAACACAGACACAACTGAAGTTACTGTACTTGGCCCTAAACATCCCCGAATTGCATTTTCTAATGACATAGTAACTCTGGATGGCATTAGTTTGACCTCCAGCACCACCGTAAGGAAGCTCGGCATTATCTTTGATTAGGATACGTCGTTTAACTCCCACATAAAACAAATCTGCCTTCTTTCATCTACGTAACATTGCAAAAATAAGACACATCCTCTCTCAAAATGATGCAGAAAAACTAGTCCATGCATTTGTTACTTCAAGGCTGGATTACTGCAACTCATTGTTATCAGGTTGTCCCAAAAAATCCTTTAAGACTCTTCAGTTGATCCAAAATGCTGTGGCACGTGTATTGACAAGAACTAGGAAACCGGATCATATTACTCCTGTATTAGCTGCTCTGCACTGGCTCCTGGTAAAATCCAGAATATCATATAAAATCCTTCTTCTGACCTACAAAGCAATTAATGGTCAGGCTCCAGCTTATCTTGATCTCATAGTACCTTATAAACCAACTAGAGCATTGCTTTCCCAGAATTCAGGGTTACTTGAGTATCTAAAAGTACAATGGGAGCCAGAGTCTTCAGCTATCAAGCTCCTCTCCAGTAGAACCAGCTTCCAGTTTGTGTTTGGGAGGCAGACACCCTCTCCACATTTAAGAGCAGGCTAAAGACTTTCCTTTTTGATAAAGCTTATAGTCAGGGCTGGCTCAGGCTTGCCTTAGGCCAGCCCGTAGTTATGCTGCTATAGGCTTAGACTGCCGGGGGACTTACACCTCTCTCCTCTCTCTCTCTCTCCTCCTCTCTCCTCTCCTCCCTCTCCCCTCTTGTCCCTCTCTATCTGTATGCATTTATGTAAATGTGTTACTAACTCAGCATCCGGGGCATCATCCCCGGAGTTTCTGTATCTCTCATCTGGCAGGTTGCCCCTGATTAAAGGTTAGGTCTAGATCATGAATCGTGGATGCACCTGGTGCCCTGGTCCTGCTGGTCACCCACGTTTATTTATATTTATTATTTTTATAATTAATATATTTATTTAGAGGCACCGGGAAGCTTATTTTGACATCCTCCTGAATCCATATTTTTCATATACGATCACATCATCAGTTCAGTCACATGGTTGTTGTATTTTTACTATGTTGTTTATCCTGTATACACGTCATCTATTACACGTCTGGCCTGAGTGAGGGATCCCTCCTGCGGTGCGAGGGTCTAAGTACAGAGGGTGTCGTATCCTGTACAGTCTGTAAAGCCCAGTGAGACAAATGTGTAATTTGTGATAATGGGCTATATAAATACATTTGATTTGATTTGATTTGATACATTGTTAACATAAAAGTATTTATTAGAGCAGATGTAAAGTTATAAGTTAAAACATTGCTGGCTTCATAATTTACTCATAAACAGCCACTCAGAGTAAGAGAATAAATGTGTTATTTCCACTAGGCGTGTCTGCTGCTCTTGTCTTGGCATTATCTGCTGTTAAATCTCTGCTAGTCTCTCTGTCTCTCCTTTTTGTTTCTCTGTTTTCCTTATGCCCTACTCCGTCTTCCAGCATCTCATCCCTTCTACTCCGTGTGTTTTGACATTTTTCTCTTTCACTTCAATTCTCATCCCATCCTCCCATCTCTGTCTTTTCTCTTTCCTCATTCCACCCCGTCTCACCCCTCTCTTTCTCACCATCTCTATTCACTTCGACATGCTTATGTAAGACAGCTGGTTGGGAAATCAATTATCATTGCATTACACCGTTATATTTGGCCTCATGACGCCACTGCAGCCGGTGGAAAGATACCGATGCTGTCCTTTTCTACTTTGCATCTATCTATGGTGAAGTTATTGTTGAACAGGCGAACAGGCTGTATCCTTTGGACTCTTTGCAAGCACCTCTTGTCCCCAATATCATTGATGCTCCGTAGATGTGTACCAATGATGTTCTGGATAGTTTTATTCACCCTGATGTTCTATTGCTCCTCTGTAAAAGTTAACAAGAACTTGGCTGGGAAATGTTGCCTTCTTATATTTCTCAAAGCAATACAGTCGTTTTTGTCGTCGATGGCGTTATGTGACGACCATGTCAGGTTGTGTGTGATGCTGAGTCCTAGTTACTTAAAACTGTTCACTCACTTTACCACAGCTCCAATGTTGTAGACAGGCGTGTGTGTCTTCTCCTCTATTTTTAAACACTCAAGTTCCTTGGCTGTGCTGAGTCTAAGAAGTAAATTGTACTCTGAGCGCCACTATGCAAGATTGTTGACTGGCTGGGATGTTGTTTCTGATATGCTGGAGAACCAGTTTCTCAAAGCACTTCATCAGAATAGGGGGGGATTGCCACAGGGCGGTAGACATTGAGACTAGACACTGAAGATTGTTTAGGTACAGAGACGATAGTCGCTGTCTTGAAGCATTTGGGAAAATTCTGGCATGTGTGGCTGTTTGGCCGAAAGATTTTGTGGTCTGTGATTATCTCAAGATCCGCTGCACTTAATCCAGTCTTCGTTTTGCCTTTTCCGATGTTGATGAGTGAATTTCTGTTATAATTGTAATCAAATTTATGGGCATTTGGATGCCGTCGCCGCTGAAGGAATAGTACTAGTAGCAGTACTATATATATATATATATATATATATATATATATATATATATATATACTAGTAGTTGTGTGTGGTAAAAAGAGATTGGAAGATTATAAACTGCTGATGCAACACACTTTAGAAATGTTAGAAGAGCAACGTTAGAAGCAGTGCCATGTCAATATCTTCATTATCCTAGTATCCTAATAATTCTGCAGCTTCACATTGGTGATACAGAGGCCAGTACTCAGGCTACCGGTGAGTCCAGTCCGTTTCCCTCAGGCCAGAGGTCACTCACAAGGGAAAAACAGGAACACTATCACTTCAAACTTAAAACACACAGGGCCACGGCTGTGGCGGCTCGGATCAATAGAAATTCTGACGATCACGTGGGGAGTCGGGACAGTCCCTTTCCCCAGGGATCAGACCCCGGAGCCGGGGTAGATCTGGCTAATCCTGGCAGCAGTGGGAGCTAAGTGAGGGTGCGAGTCGTTTTCTAATTTCTGCCACTTTGGATTTAATCCAAAAGAAGTATCAATTTTGCAGGATTCATTGATGTATTGTCGACAAGCCTGTCAGAGCAGATGTATTTATTCTTTCTCGATACTGAAGTCAGACTGGAGCTACAGTGACTCACTATCGCCTCTAGAGGAGCAAGTGGTATTACAGACTGGACGGAGTGCAGCTAGCTGTTAGCATGCTAACTTCAGTAGATATCTCTGCAACACAACACAGAGACGTCTTTAACATAACGTCAACACTGTTACCTCTTCACACTCTGTTCATAATGTTAGTTCATTTGAATGTTTTAAATTAAAGTTCTGGCTCATCTTACACATTGAACCCTTAAGACTGAGACATACTCTGTACGCTGTGTCATCCTGCTACGTCTGAAGGTTAAAGTGTCTGCAGCTATTTAAAACAGCCACACTTTAAGGTGGGATTGAAAACCTAATGGAAATGGGAGGAAATACAATGAATAGGGATATGGATGTACTGTAGTTGGTAAAGAATAACAAAATAGACCTTGACAGTGAAGTTCAGATCCTGCCTCCCCTACTGACACCTTTAGTGTTTAATGTGTAACATTATTCTGGTTGTTAAATTCAACGCTTTTTGGGAGTTTGGGAGTGTATACAGTAATTCAAATTAATTTCACCTCCTCCGTACAGTGTTGTGTATGTAAAGCCATTGAGTTGAACAGAGCGGCATGTGGCCGTCACAGTACACTCTCAAAAGTAGAGAGCCCAACTTCAAAGCCTCTCTTCATGCCCCAACCAACTGTGGCCAGGCAGCACAAGTGTCAGTGGGTGAGGAGTTATTTACAGGCCAGTTTTCTATGTCCTCTCTTTCATGAAGGAACACTGCCAAAAAATAGTGTTTTCTCTCTCAACAAGTGGGCTTTTCTTTTGTTTGCTTTTACAGCAGTTTGTTGAGGAGAACAAAATGGACCTGTCCTCTTTTTTTCTCTCCCTCCTTTGCTCCCTTTCTTTTTAGTTCTGCCCAGACAGGGTTGCTATGACAACAAAGCTAAGTCCCATTGAGTGTAAATCTGGCTCACCTTCTCCACTTCTTTTTATTTTTACGATACACATTATTTTCCCACCATCTTTTGAGAACAACATGTCAAAAAGACACATCTTCTTCTGCTTCTTAATGTCACATCAGCAATCACATTTCTTTCTCTTCTTTTCATAGTGAGTTATTTATAAAGCAGCAAAGGCAGATTGCATGACAGTATGAATACTATCATTGAACTGTCATATTTTAAATCATAGAATTAGCATTATTGCTCCCCCTCCTTGCTCTCCTGCTCTAAATGACACATAACGTCCTATTTTGTTCTCCATTCACACAGCAAAAAACACCTCACAGTGGCACCCTAGTAACCTTTTCTTTTTGCCTTTCTTTGTTTTTTTTCCTTCTCCTCCTCCAGTTCATTTAGGATTATGAGAATGCATTTTTATTGTCTTTCGTTAGTACTCTAATCTTCTGTTCTTTTCAGATGAAGGCAGGACAGATTAAAGGTATGTTCACAATGATCAGCACTGTGACAGTGCAGTGATCCCCACACCCAAAGCAACCTTTATACATGTCATCACTTTCAATAATATGAGTGATAGTCATATTCTCCACTTTAATCATGAATGATCATGTTGTTTTTCTTCTGGTTATGAGAGATCATTTTGAATATTTCAAATTTCAAATTTCAAATTTCAAAAACGTTGCTGCCCTTACACTGTTCCACGCCATTATCAAAATATAACTTCAAATCTGATGGCACATAACTCGTTTTAGTTTTTTGGAGTAAACAACACATTTCACACAAAGAGTCTTGTGGCTGGCTCATCAAGCTAAAAAAAAAAAAAAAAAAAATATTGCTGCGAGTCAATAGAATACAGTTAAACATTGCAAAGTGTGACATATAGTTCTGTTAAAATGTATGTATTACTGTATGACAGATAACCTGAATATATCTAACCTCACCTCAAATAACTTGGTATTAAATATATAAAGAATAAAATAAAAGCTTTTAGTGAACTACAACCTATATAAAATCACAACATTAGCATATTCCATGCAGAAATAAAGAACATTTTTCAGTGATCTGGTGTGCTCTGATAAGCAGTGTGTCATGGACTGTATAGAAGCAATATACTTTTGAGTTGTGCTGGAATACATACATTATTTACACCAATACCAAATTAATTTAAATGAAAATTATATAATTATAAAATTGAAAACATTATTTTAAATTCTACATTGATTGATGTTTTGGCCACTTGGGGACATCAGAATAGGCTGAAAACACATTATAGATACAGTTTGTAATCACACGGCTAATGCCAAAATCACACCAGAGCAGCTGCGACCAGTGGCTATTCCATGTTCAGCGAGTTGTGGCCAAACTAAAAGTTTGGGATAGTTTAACTTTTGCTGGCAAATTGCGGCTTAAGAATATCCGCAGTCTATTATTAAACGGTCTCTTCAGGAAACCATCACCTTACCGTGGTAGAGAGGTTTGTGTGTCCCTATGATCCTGAGAGCTGTGTTGTCTGGAGCCTTGTGCTCCTGGTAGGGTCTTCCAAGGCAAATTGGTCTCAGGCGAGGGGCCAGACTAAGAATGGTTCAAAACGACCTCATGAAAAAAGGGAAAGAGAAGGAGAGACCCTGCCCGGAGGAAGCCCAGGTCCCCCGTCTGGAGCGAGGCCCATAGGGAGGGCCCGACAGCGAGCGCCTGGTGGCCGTGTTTGACACGGAGCCCGGCCGGTCGGTCAGAAGCTACGTGGTGCCTCCCATCCATCCATCCTGTGGGCCCACCACTCACAGGAAGAACCGCTGGGGTCGGGTGCGGTGTCACACGGGTGGCAGTGATGGTCAGGGACCTCGACGGACCAGACCCGGCAGCAAAGGCTGGCTCTGGGGATGTGGAACGTCACCTCTCTGTGGGGGAAAGAGTGCGGGAGGTGGAGCGCTACCAGTTGGATCTGGTGGGGCTTACGCACAGTCTTGGCTCTGGAACCGTACTCCTGGATAGGGGTTGGGGTATATTCTTCTCCGGAGTTGCCCAACGTGTGAGGCGTTGGGCGGGTGTGGGGATACTCACAAGCCCCCGGCTGAGCGCCGCTACGTTGGAGTTCACCCCAGTGGACAAGAGGGTCGCCTCCCTACGCCTTCGGGTTATGGGGGGGGAAAACTCTGACTGTTGTTTGTGCCTATGCCCCAAACAGCAGTTCGGAGTATTCGGCCTTCTTGGAGACCCTGAATGGAGCCCTGCAGGGTGCTCCAGTAGGGGACTCCGTAGTCTTGCTGGGAGACTTTAACGCGCACGTGGGAAACGATGGAGACACCTGGAGAGGCGTGATTGGGCGGAACGGCCTCCCTGATCTAAACCCGAACGGTCGTTTGTTGTTGGACTTCTGTGCTAGTCATGGAATGGCCATAACAAACACCATGTTCGACCATTAGGATGCTCATAAGTGTACGTGGTGCCAGAGCACCCTAGGCCAAAGGTCAATGATCAATTTTGTGATCGTATCATCTGATCTGAGGCCGCATGTTTTGGACACTCGGGTGAAGAGAGGGGCGGAGCTGTCAACTGATCGCCATCTGGTGGTGAGTTGGATCAAGGGGTGGGGGAAGACTCTGGACAGACCTGGTAAGCCCAAACGGGTAGTGTGGGTGAACTGGGAAAGTCTGGAGGAAGACCCTGTCCGGGAGATCTTCAACTCACACCTCCGGTGCAGCTTTTCAGACATCCCTGTGGAGGTTGGGGGCATTGAACCTGAGTGGGCGATGTTCAAAACCTCTATTGCTGAAGCTGCGGTTAGGAGCTGTGGTCTCAAGGTCTTAGGTGCCTCAAGGGGCAGTAACCCTCGAACACCGTGGACCCCACTGGTCAGGGAAGCCGTTCGACTGAAGAAGGAGTCCTTCCGGGTTATGTTATCTGGGAGGACTCTGGAAACAGTTGCAGGGTACCGATGGACCCTGGTCATCTCTAATAACATACAGTATATCTGCATATGAATACAGAATCTGTAGGCAACGAGACAGGATTTTGGTATCAGAAGAGTTCGGGTTTCTATATGTTATGTCGGTAGTATTGACCAATCACGTTTGAGCGTGCTTTGGTTGCATACAGGTAAACTGTCCATGTGGAGAATAAAGCAGGCTGAGAGGATCGGACGATATGCAATCTCTAATGAAGATTTATCTTATAATAATCTCTATTTTCAGATATCTGGATAATGCAAGTTGCTAATGGGACTTTAAACAATGATATCAGCTATCCGGGTATCCATGGGCCACGCCGGAACCCTTCAAATATTGGTTGTTGCCCCCAGAGGTTTATCCAAAATTCCACAGTTTTTGACTATCAAATAATGATATAGAAATATTGACCAGTGCAGCTTACATTTGAACAGTATTCAGTATTTTACACTCAAATGCTGGAGCCAGTATATAGATACAGTATGTCTGTCTGTATTTATGAAGTCACCATTAGTGTGTTATGTATGACTAATGGAAGGTTTGGAGCCAGTGTTTTTGTTCTAATCATCCAATGACAGTGGAGCATATTAAGGGGATGCAGGGACAGTAAAGAAGCTCAGAGCGTAGCTTCCTGTCACACAGGAAATCAATTGCACAGCCATGTGGAAGGGAAGCCTCTGATTTAATGTACAATCACTGAATCAATACCTGGAAACTGGGACAACACAAAGAGGCAGGACAGAGAGAAAGAGAGACAGCAGGAGACAAACCTTTGACAGTCAATAGGACAGAGGCGGGAGAGAGACCTTTACTAGCTAGAAGGTTCTAAATGGTTTGTCCACCATAAAAGAAAATAGTAGAAGGCACTTTAATAAAAGCAGTTCAGCTGAAACTTTGGTGTGGACACAAGTGTCACATTTATCGACTTCTTTCCTTTTATGTCTTTACTTTGCTCAACATACCAAAAAAGTATAGATCGTTTCCAGTAAAAAATATATCCATCTTGAACATCGTCACATTGATAAAAGCCCATGAACAGCTGTTGCAATCTTTGAAATCAGCTGACCGATGTGTTTATTTTTGTGATGATACTCGGTAAAAAGAGCATGTATCAAGCTATTAGCGCTATTTTGATGCTTGCTAGCGGGATGCCGAACTATGACTTTTCGATTGACAATTAATTTGAGCCAATAGGAGCTTCCATGCGTTATCTACAGCCATCAAAAGCCAATGAGTGTCAACTTGATAAGGAAGTGCCAGCCCTCTTCTTTTGTTTACGGACGGAGCCAGCAGCAGCCCAGTCTCCCGTTGGCTCGCGTATCATGTAGCCATTGCTACATTGCTTGACCTTTAGACATGTGACACACATGGTTTTATTTTTACAATACTTTCATAATTGTATTTATTAATTATAAAATACAAAATATACACAAAAATATTATAAAAAAATATAGATATACTTCACTTACTTTGTGTCATTACTACTGACAGGCAATATTGGGTATATAATAGTGGCCAATCGTTATTTATGGCCTTTTTATCAATAAATATTATAATATCTCCAAATGCACAGCCTGGTGTTATTCTTAGAAAAACCTGTCTAGTAAGTCAAGTTTTTATCCCTTTTATCTGACATTTTAACCTGAACTTGGTAACACTTGGTTCTATGTTTCTATTGTGTTTTCCAGCTCTTTTCAACAACAAACTTCAGACAGAGTGTATTTTCTTCAAATTCAGTATATTCAGACCACTATTACTCAGTGCCAGAAGCACTTGGAGTGATTATTCAATGTTTTGCAAGAACAATAAGAATAATTAACCAAAATAATGCAGCTGGTGCAAATGGCTGAAGAGCAGCTTTCAATTTACTTTGGGTATGTCGTTTGTAGGTATTTTCGGGTAAATTCACCCACTTCTTAAGAGGTTAACAACAACCTAAAGTTTTGTCTGGGGATAAGAAAATGGATGAAAGTGTAACAGCACTGTGGTTATGTCCACAGTATGTGTTTAAATGGGCTTGCTAGTCATGCTAGCAGCAGTGTTGTTCTGTCAGCTGGTCCACCTCTCTGGTCCAGACTAAAAATATCTCAACAATGCCAATGAATTACATAAACATAGACAAGAGCATGTATTGTAATGAGATAGTGCCACCAACAGGTCAAAATGTTCACTTATTCTGTGAAACTTCTGATCATGTTGGTGATCCATTGACTTGTTGTCTAGCACCTTCATCATAGTTACTATGGGATGGATCGCCATGAAACTTGGTGCACACGTTCATGTTCCCCTCAGGATTAATTATAATCATTTAGGTCATCTTCTTCATGCTCATCTCCAGCAATCATCATATTGTGTCCAATTCTTTGGTTTATGATCAAATACCTGCAAAACCTATGATGTTTCCATCCGTTTCTATTCTTTGTTAGGATTAGCGCTAATTAGCAATGTTACTGTGCCAACATGCTTAACTCAGATGGTGAACATGGTAAAAATTGTACCTAAACATCAGCATGTTGAGTACACGTCATAGAACTGGTAGCGTGGCTGTAGACTTGTCATCTTGTTACAACACACAGACTAGAAATTATGTTTTGAAAGCCTGAAATCAATAAAGCCCTTTTCTACTGTAGTTTTGCTTTAAGTTACCTTCAGTGAGCTTTTGTTCCACTTGATTTCATTGCAGTGCATGTTGTCTTGGAGATCAGGCCATAACATTGTGAAGTAAAGCAGAATACAGTGGATAACGTCTCAACCTCATTCCAGGAAAGCAAAGTAAGAACACATCCTGCAGCTTGGTCAGTGGCTCTACGCTTCGAACTCTGACGCCCTACGTACACCTCTAGCGTCACTTTTGGCTGTGTCAGTCCCCGCTCGTTACATGCACAGTGTCTTTCCAAACTAACTTCTAATGTAGGTCTACTTCTTTATTAGGTTTACTTACGCAACAAAATAACTGGGTTAGGCTTAGGAAAAGGTTTTGGCCAAAAAATGACATTTGTTAAGTAAAACAAATTAGTTATGGATATATATACTGTATATATATATATTTATATATATCATAACATGTGTAATAAAAGAAAAACAAAAGTATTGAAAGATGTATTTCAGTTGTTGGTGTTATTAAACTAAGTGAATGTGATTCCTGATGGAGCTTCCTCCAGTCAAGCGGAGCAGAGATGTTAATCCTGATTGACATGCTCTGACATTCACTTCTACACATCATCCCTCCCATCACCATCAGCCCACCTGTTGGTCTGTGTACACACACCACAAATGACCAGACATGTCACACCTTTATGCCAAAAAGAAGTGCTGTAATCATGCACTGCATACTTTAAATCCTAGTAACTCAGCTCTCTCCACCATTTTAAGTGACATTTTTAATAATTTATTCCTACTAAATGTCTAGAGGAGTCTTCAGTGGCTGAGAAGCTACCCAGAGAAGAGATATATCAATGATGGAGTGGAAGATTAAATATTAAATATCAGCTATCAGCTCCAGACTGAGGAGCACTTTCTCTTCTGGCATAAAAAGTTTCCTTGTCAGCGCTGTCAGATGAAAGCTTTTTGTTTCTAAAAAGTGTTCCACACAGTATCCAAAAAGTCATTTTCAAAGGCAGTAAGAAAGGCAGCCTCATTTTTGGATTAAAAACTGTGTATTTCTGCATTCATATGTACTGTGTTCATATCATACAGCAAGCTGATTCAGGTAAAAGAAGAGAGAATAAAGAAGACGCAGGGCAGGAAGGGTCCAGTCACACAGGGTTATGCTCACACTTTTGACAACACATTCTGTCAGAGCTCTGTTTATTCTCAGCCCTCCTCTCAGTGGTGGCATCAGACTTGAGGTGTGAGAGAGTGGCGCGCCCTTAAGGGTCAAAGTTTGTGCAGAGACAATGGACGGGGCTAATGTTGGTGAAGATGAGAGCAAAGGACTGAGCACTGAACCTCTGTAATCTTCTCCATTCTTTATTAATTTACTAGAGTATTGGCAGGTTTCTAAAGGACAAATCTAGCTCTTTAGTGCTGCCTGGAATTCAATTTGAGACCAATTTAAAATCCCATATGAAGAGCAACGATTGCAGCCTCTCTCTGACTAAATATAAATAGTGAAACCTGGAAAATTGTCAATCTTGGCAGAAAATAATACAAACAAATAATTTATATTAGAAAATAAATGTGGTATTGATTTCAGCCATATCTCTGACTGTTATAGCCTACCTTAGAGCGGAAATACAATGTAAAAGAACGTCTGGATACTTTGTAAGCACCAGCAGTGACGACAACCTGCATGCCAAGAATAATTTCATGCATAACTCAAACTAACTGCTCTGATGTATAACCTCAAATATGTTCCTAGCTTTGAAGTGAAGATGAAGAGCTGGCACTGCCTGAGGTGTGAGTGAGCAGGTGTGATGGAAGTGAAGCCCACTGATGTCTGGGTTTGCACATATTTACTTGCCTCGTTAATTCCTCCTTAATGGGACTACAGACAAGAGACCAGTGGCACTCAGGTGGTCGTGTTCACCTGTTTTTATTAAGGAAAGGCTGAGCACACTCTTAAACATCACCTCGCTCCACACAGCAATGTGTTCACAGCTTTGCTTAACACATTTGTGGGCAGTGAGTAAAGTGTGATAAGACAATGTTCACTCATGCTGAAAAGCAGCATAATCCATGTGCCAGCAAAATAATAGATGAGATAATATTTACACTTTCCTCTTCTGTAGCTATAACCCATAACAGTAGGCCTGATATCAAACTAACTGTCACCACATGAGCTCCACCCCAATGCATGTGGTTCTAAATCATGGCTGCAGATGCAAACATCTACTTTGGTTACAACTAAGGAAAAGCTAAATGCTACATCATACTAACATTTAGACCGGAGGTCTTCAACAGGGGTCTGAGGTACTGCAGGGGGGTTCTGACATTTTTGGTTGATATGACAATTATTTATATTTGTTCATTTTTTCATTCGGTTTTTCAGCCAATGTCAACAGTAGCCAGGTTTCCTTCCAAAATGATTGCACATTTCCAGAAGAATGTAAATGAATGCTTCATTCCATCCACTGTGATTATTAGAAGTTGGTTTGTGGAGACAAGTAGTGGTAGGTGTAGAAAACCATTTTACCATTGGAGAAGAAGAGGGTGCAACAAGATGAGGTAATTAAAAGAGCACCAGTGGATGCTCAAACGGTTTAAAACTATGTGGAAATCTGGATAGAAATCAGACATTAGTGTTTGTTTCATGTATTAATGTGAAGGTGACATCAGATCTGTGTGGAGCGATGAGGAGAATATTTATGTCTCTTCAGCGGAGCAGGAGCTTCAGTGGATATTGAAGTAACATGCTTCATGTACGTCATCATTTATTCTCTGAATCTGTTTCCATTGCATTTTGTTGCATTTTGTTGCATTTTGCTTTCGTCATACACCAACTGTCGTTTCGTCATACATCCAACTTGACAGGCCTGCACAGAACCCTGACCTCAACCTCATCCAGCACCTTGGTGATGAACTGGAAGATTACAGCCTCACTAATGCTCACTGAGATATAGCTCTGCCTTGTTATCAACTCGTCTCCGGCTTCAGAACATATGAACTTCAAGCTAACATGGTCACATCTACTTCTCACTAGCCCAGTTCTTTTATGAACATGCATCAATGATTGTGTCGTGCTGAGGTGTTGAGACATTAACCTCTCATCTACCTGCTAAGACCACACGCCACAGTTGAACTTTACATCTCACACACCGTGACTTATATTTATTTGGCTCAAGCTGGCTCAGTTTGATCAACAACAAACTGTCCACCAGACGCACTGAGAAATGGAGCCAAATGTCCATTCTAGTGGGTGTGTTTCTATGGTGGGCCCACAGGGCTGCAGGCTGGATGCCAGCAGGGCAGACGGACAGACAGTGTGGCCACCAGTAGTACACTGAGCGGAGGGGGATTGTTAGCCGGACTCCTTCCTGAACCAAACGGAGAACCAGATGTCGAGGAGCGCAGCTCAGCGGAGCACTGAGGGGATGAATGGTTTCAGAGACACATGGCTTTATTACAGTGTCCACTGAAAACAGGTCAGACCCCCAATGACAGTCAGAAGTATTTTATTTGTGAATTGTAACGCAAAATCATGTAGAGGGATACAGGGGGTATAATTCCCCAAAGAGAGTATTTTAGAAAAAATCTATTGGTGATAATCTATAAAAAAATAAAGAGAGATGTAATGAGATAAAATAAAGGGTCAATTAATCCAATCAGAAAGACATATCATTCTTGTTGTCACTCCATAGAGGTATCTAGCCATAGCAGTTAGTTATGGTTTTATGTGCCGAGAATTTTGTTTCTTTATGGCAGTTTTGCTTTATTTGATACGGTGGAGGGGAAACAAGGCTGGTTGTCTCTGCCAGTACAAAATGGAGAAAACTGGTAAACTGTGCTGACTAGAGAATCATGAAACCAAACCATATGTGGAAGCATTTTGAATTTAACAACATCGCTAAAAGATTGAGGACTGTTTGATGACTTGTAAAACCCAATTGCCTTGCAGCAATGTTAGCGTGTTTATAGGAAATATGTTCATATTAAGATATTTACAGGGATTACTGGTAGACCACAAACAGATTATTTTCATTCATTACACTTGTTATTGTGCATTTAGCATTTAGATGTCATTGTGTTGATACAGTAAGTATATAACACCAGACTGAGTTTTCCTCTGGTTGTTGCTACCTCACAGATGATACGGAAACACAGCACATGTATTATTTTTAGCATGATGGATTATGATCCTTGCCAGGCTGCTATTCTTGTTCTTTATAAATAGCCCACACATTAATGCACAGTCAGTCAGCTATTAAGAATAAGATCACATTTCTATTTCAGTAGCAATCTGTACTCAGCGACATTACACATCTGTTTCTGCTTTTTTGCTGAGAGCAAGGTGCATTCAGTTTCGTAATGAATGACAACTCAACTCACAAACAACCCGTCTTGAGGGCAAAAGGCAAAGTCATGTGTCCACACATTATGTGAAACTGCCACCCTCCATTTTATTAGCTGTCGTCCATTAGTGACCACAACGCAGACGTTCAATAACCAATATGTCATTCACAATATGTGAATGACACATATGACACAATATGACCAATATGTCATATGTCATATGTCAGCATTCACTTAATGATCCCTCTCACTCTAACACATCATGACATCTGTCTCTGAACACAGTCTGACCATGAAGGCTCTTTTCTGCAGTGATCACGTGAACACAAAAAGAATGTCTGTATTACCGAGATCATCTTCATCACCACATATATGCTACTCTTAAAAGCAGTTGCTGAGTTGAAGAAGAAGTGTATTGCGTACACACTGGCACAATACAAATATGTGATATTATGCATGCAGAGATGTGTGGAACATGCAGTTCTTTGCAGCCTGACTCAGACAATCACACAGGACAGTCAGCATCCAGGCTGACATTTCAAAGGTGATGGGTGACACATTGAGAAAAACTGTGTGTATGTGTGACGACGGGCCATGCTATTATGCTTCATGTCTTCCTGCTTCCTGGGGACTATTAACTAATGAGGGTTACTTTACCTAAAAATCCCAGAGTCAAGTCGTATCAGGTCTTTTTGCTGTTGAGGATCCGAAAACTTAGTGAGTTACAGGATTTGGTCCAATGCTCTGTGTTTTAGGCAACAGGAATAATCAAAAATATAAATGAGGTAGTTATTGGTTATTGGTAACCCTGTTCTCAAATTGTATGATGTACTTGACGAATTACAGAAATAAAATCTGATACAGTGCAGTCACTTTTGGAACCTAGTAAATGGACATCTGACCCTAAGCTACACACAAACTGCCCCAAGCTCATTTTCAACTGTGGCCCTTAGTTCTTATCAATATAGTGATGTTATAAAAGGACAATTTCAGCATGAATGTAACCATTTAGCATACAGTTGTATGTGACTGCAGATTTTATGGATGCTTTTAGGTGCATGAATGCAGATCCCAGAAATCCATTTACATCAACCTAGTATCAACTGTGAACCCAAAACAAACTAGCATGGTTGAACTGGGAGCAAATTTCATTCTTAAGGTAACCTGCCAATGGTGATTTTTGTATTTATTATTATTTATAGCAAGCAAATATATTATAAGATTATCTAAAATGAGCATTTTAAATGATATAAGCAGTGAACTTGCTTTGGTCCTTCTTTTATTGTGATGTGATTGACAGGAAGAGGTTCTTAATGTAAACACAATGAGCATCAGCTGATGGTTGAAAGTTTTATTTTATAGAGGAAAAGATTACATTTGACATGTTATAATGGAGACACATGTTTTACAAGCTGTTATGTCATTTGAAACAGTGTTATTAGCAGTGTGATGCAGCACCACATAGAAGTGCTGATCTGTTCTTTTTAAAGTCTGAATTAAATGGGAGTCAATGAGCTCAAGATCGTTAAAGCTATTTAAAGATGTTATTATTTGTTGCATCTGGTTCTGATGTAAACATTAAAAGGTGAAAGGGATGAGCAAACCACTCATGCTGGAATAGTCTCACTGACACAGTGTGTCACCTGGAATAGCCTGGCACCAAATGTTGTTGAGGGAATTTTCAGTTTCAGGGTCTGGCTTTGCTCCCAGCCTAATTCCCAGTATCTGTTCCA
Organism: Cottoperca gobio; assembly: GCF_900634415.1. Taxonomy (NCBI): domain Eukaryota; kingdom Metazoa; phylum Chordata; class Actinopteri; order Perciformes; family Bovichtidae; genus Cottoperca; species Cottoperca gobio. The sequence goes on from NC_041360.1 coordinate 2,125,189, forward strand.
GTATGCTATGATTTACAAATGATTTCTAAATAGATATTTGTCAGATGACAAATGGACTCCTCGTCCTGTTGCTTGTTTGTTTAATAACTAGATGATGAGTTCTCATTGGATCTGTGAGCTTTTGCCTGCTGCTGCAGAATGAATGTGACACTGGACTGACTGATTGACAGAATGGAACGGATGGACAGAAATGCCATAGATAAATCCACACAGGCTGGATAACGGAGAGGCCTGTGTGGCACGATATGGTACGTTATGCAGGTACAGTGGCTTCACGATCCTACGTACATGGTCTGCAGGAGGCTCTGTGGAACTGTGCAGCCAGCCTTGGGAGGGAAGTTCCAAAACAATCCAGGCCCCATCTAGCAGTGGGTATAAAAATACAAGAGACAATATCTACTGTATGGTGCTGGTGCATTGCAGGTGGAAAGGCAGATATAAGATCCACATAATTATAAGAGGAGACTCCATGCAATAAAACGACACAGAGAAGACAGAAGGTATCATTATAGCAGACAGGGTAATAAGATCCTGTGAAATGGCCATAAAAGACAAGGGAGAGAAATGTGAAGGTTAACAATAAATAGAAGAAGACTGTGATTAAGTTACTGACGCTATTGTAGTTATTAGATCTCATCATTAATAACAAATCCTGTGTGAGGTCTTTAATGCTGCATTAACTGTTAGTCTTACAACTCTAATAGTGACCAGACAGAAGTGCAACAACACTGACAGTAATGTACATACATGATACTGTAGACATTCCCCAATAGACATGAGGAAGCTAGCTAATTGGAGGAGAGATCCCACTGAAACATCTAGCAAAGAGGAAACATATCCGCATGCAAACACAGTAATTACAGCACTTCTTTTCCAGTGGCGCACTTGCAGTGCCAACCTCCATTTTTGATAATGCCAGTGGGTGGGAGGGGTGAGATAATGAGAGTGGGGTTTGGGGACTCAAGAAGAGTTGTTCCAAAACAGAGAGAAGAACGGAACAGGGCTTTGCATGCCAGAATCTCAGGAACGTATAAATCAATAAGTCATTTGAACAACTGTGTGAACAAGCCTGCAAACTGTACTGTTGGTTATAAACTGTGAGTTAAGCTTTCTGTCTCTTAACTACTTTCAACATTTAGAGAGAAAGTTGTTACGTTTACATTCCACTCTGAAAGTGAAAGGTAGTTAGCCCTAATTTGTACTAGACATTCATTTTGTCATGTTATTCCAACATCTGCTGAGTCACTTGCTTTGTTCATCCTGCATTCTATAAAGGAAGCTTCTGTTGTCTCTTTCACGGGTCCGGTTAATAACCACACTGTCAAAACTGACAGCACCAGGTATGTCCATATGTGACCTGCTGATTCCAATCAATGGATCCATGTAATGTTACAGTAACATGGGGGTTGCTGTCAGAGAAAATAAGTCAAACTTGGAAGATTCGGGTAAATAGTTGCTATCCAAAACCTCAAAATCCTTTCTCCAAATATGGGCTAACTGGAGCAGTGATGAGTCGTAGTTCATGTAGTAACAAAAGTAGGAGTGTAATGCTCTTTATAAATCTATTTATAAACCCCGAGCTGAGAAACAGACCCGCTCCCAAAGGAAAGACAGGCTCGGCTTCAGTGGCTGTTTATGTGTTGAAAGAGCAGCACAGTGGTGAAAACAAAGACAATAAGTTTTATGGCTTTAAAATAGAATGTGAAAACACTTTCTGCAAGAAACGATTAGGGCAGCGGAGTTCTGGATCCTATGGAGAAAAGATATAAGAGGACCAAACTAAAGTTGGACATTGATAGCGTCGCTATTACAAAGAGTGGCATACAACACATTTACTGTGCTACATATTCATCTTTCTGCTGATGGTCTAGTGATGGTCTGACTGGACCTTTGAAAAAAAAGAGTCTTGTGAGGTAGTAGTTCAAATGAGTTACAATTAACAACTATCCAGATGTTTTAACATATTAAGTACCTGACTAGGTCTTTGTTTTTTATTTTTACTATTATGCAATCATGCATTACAGCCTCAGTCTGTCAGGTGCAAGCAGATTCGGGGCACGGCTAACACCAGCCTGCACCATACTCAATCCACTTTTATGACTTCTAGTTGCTGGAGATTCATCATCCACTCGGCTCGGTCTGCTGACAACCAAACATTATTTTCTTTAGCGCTTCTTTCTGCACTTGCCCTGAACAAAGACTTTTTCTAGAAGCAGTAACTTCAACACATAAACCCAACATTATTATTTTATTGTAAATATATTGCCTTTCAGCTCAAACACATACTAATCTATTGTGTTGAGAGGCACTGCTATTGTGTAAATGGCGCACTTTGTCTTTTGTGGGGGCAATAGAATCAACCTGTCCCCATTCTATTTACTCCAATGCAGGAACTGGCGAAGGGAGGTGTGTGTGTGTGTGTGTGTGTGTGTGTGTGTGTGTGTGTGTGTGTGTGTGTGTGTGTGTGTGTGTGTGTGTGTGTGTGCGTGTGTGTGTGTGTGTGTGTGTATGTGTGTGTGTGTGTGTGTGTGGGTATGTGTGTGCGTGCGTGCGTGCATGCGTGCGTGCGTGCGTGCGTGCGTGCTTGCGTGCATAGTGTGTGTGTGTGTGTGTGTGTCGTCGGGAGAGGGGTGGAGTAAAGTATAAGAGTACAAAGCCTCAGCAGCAGTATTCACACATCGTGCCAAAACTCTTGTCCTCATTTCAACATCCTCCTCCTGTTGTCCTCTAACACAAAACAGCTACAGCATATGGGAGCGTCATTCTTACTTTCCTAGACAGTTAATATAGTCTGCTCATGTCAGCTTCACAAAGAGTTTAAGAGCCCTGAATTTGATACAAAAACACTTCACACACATTCTCAGACAAAGACTGTGTTATACTCCAGAGGGATAAAGCTTTACTGCACCTGTGGTGTAGTCAGATCTTTTCCAGTCGATAGTCTGCTTTAGCTGTTTTCTGCTCTCTGTGTCCGTTTGTGCGTCCCTCAGGCTGCTAAGGATTGGAATAATGTACGTTGCCGAGTGTGTGTGCGTGTGTGTGTGTCTGTGGGTGATCCAAACCAAATGAGAGAGAGAGCGAGAGATGCAGAGTTTTTCTCCCTCTATCTCTCTTTCTCTATCTCCCTCCCCTTGCTGATGATAAACAGAGAGCACGTGGCTTCACCAATGATGCAGCACACTGAAGATCACAGCGCCGAGAAGTGAGGTGAGGAAAGAAGTGACAAAGGGATGAAGGGAAGAAAGGGGGCAAGTAGAAATGTGTGTATGTTTGTCCTGTGTGTGTTCATCTTGAAATTACTCATGCTTTTTAGAACATGCAGACAAAATAGAAATACATTTATTCAAATCTGAAAGAAAATATCCTCCTCTGAAAATCCAATTTTGACACGGAATGACTCCATCACAGCTCACAGAAATCCTCACACCGCACACATGCACACAGGCAGATCAACACAACAGCCCGCAGGCAGCCAGAAGAGCTGTTGTCTGGTTCTGACCATGTTTGGGAAACTGGGGCATAAAGTGATGGGAACACTGATCGCTGATAGCAACATCATCCATGTGGCTCTGGCAGATCACTGACTTCAGCACTCTATGACTAAACCTAAGCAGAGACACTGAATATCATATGACATGTTTATAAGATGAGATATGTTACGCCTCTGAAATCTCTCTGTTGTTTGTACAATGCTCTAAACACATCAATCTTCCTTTTCATACCTTGGTTTCCAGATGCCTTCCCTGCACCACCAGGTGTTTGGTTGTGGAGAATTTGGTTGGTGCCCTAGATGTGCCATGCTCCTCACAATGCAGGAAAGCAGGGGGATGATCTTAAAGAGGAATATATCTGCCTTTTCTTCTGAGCCCTACATTGCTGTTGACCAAAGTTTTTGAGGAGGTTCTGGAACCATCACCTGTTCTAGCCCGGGTTCAGCACCATGAATCACAGATCTCAGATTGTGTCAGCATTTTAAATAGGACTGCTGTTGCTCTAATGAAAAAGAGGTGGTATTGGTACAGATCAGATTAAACCATGGTTCAGTTTGTTTCTCGTGTGAAAACATTTTTTGGATGGTTCAGATCTCCGGAACAATTACAGGAAGTTCTGGCATGCTATCTTTGTGTTATAAGAGTAACGTAGCGCCGCTAATGAATAGTGTGTGGTCAAGAAAGAGAGAGAGAAAGTGAGAGAGAGGGAGAGAGAGAGAGAGAGAGACAGTGATGGTGGACGTGCTCAGAACAAACAGGTGTTCGGAGCAGAGAAGAAATTAATAGTTAAGTTGTCAAGTGGCAGCAAATGTACAGTGTAAGTTTCAGTTTGTCTCTGAATAAACATTGCATCTCCTCAAGGCCAAAGTCAAGTTCCTGTGTCTTGCTTCTCTATTGCTGTAAAGTGAAGGCGTTTTTTTGGACAAAATTGTGTCTCGTAGATTCACCCAAGAATGGCACGTCATGAATTTCAGTGATGTAAGTTTATTCTATATTGAAAATAAAAAGAGTCAATTAAGAAGTGAGCCAGTTGGCTCATGATGTAGGCTGCAAAGTTACAAAGAATAAGCCAAGGGCGTGTATATCTCTATGGAGGGTAGCTTATAAATATAATCACATTGGATTTACTTGTGACTATTGCTAGAATTTTGTTATTTTGCCATCCTGATACATTTTCATGAAAAAAAGTTTCAAAAAGGTTTTTCATGAAAATGTATCAGGATGGCAAAATAACAAAATTCTTTCTGAAGTATTCTAAGTTTTCAACATTATTCATCATATTTGTAACCACCATCCCACCATTCTTTCCCTCCCTTCCTCTGCCCTGTACATGTTTCTTTTTGCTCATGCACAGTGTGACCTACTTAGCCCACCACAGTCTGACTGACTAGACAGCAGCTTCAAACTGTTGGAGAGCTTGCCAAAACGCTCTCTGCGATCTAACTTGTCTTGATCAAACTGCATTTAACAACCACTCTGCAATCTAATCTAATTTAAATGTATTAGATTTAAGATGTGTGACTCAACCCTTCATTAGATAAGCATATGCTCTATCATGTTATCGAACATTTAATATCATTCAGATAGAATTGTTCAAGGCATATCTGAGTCACATTACATAGCGTGCAGCCTATTTTACATTGACACATACACAGACCATTTTCTGCAACAATTACATAGCATAACCCTGAAACTTTCAATCAAATCAAATCAAATTTATTTGTATAGCCCAATATCACAAATGACACATTTGTCTCAGTGTGCTTTACAGACTGTACAGGTTACGACACCCTCTGTCCTTAGACACTCACACCACACATGGAAAAACTTCCTAAAAGAAACCCCACAATTAAAGGGGAAAATGTTAGAAACCTCAGAGAGAGACTGAGGAGGGATCCCTCTCCCAGGTCGGACAGACTGTAATAGATGTGTACAGGATAAGTAACATAATAAAATTAAAACATAGACAATCTATAAGACAAAAATTAGTATGTGATCACATATGAAAGAGACGAATCCAGGAGGATGTCGAAATAAGCTTCCGGTGCCTCCAAAAAAAAATGTTGATACTGTATATGAACGTGGGTGTCAGTCAGGACCAGGGCAAAAGGTGCAGCCACGATTCATGATCCAGACGTAACTTTTAATAGTGGCAACCTGTCAGATGAGAGACACAGAAACTCCGGGGATGATGCCCCGGATGCTGAGTTATTAGCATACATTTAAGGGACATGAATGCATGAAAGAGGTGTAAGTCCCCCGGCAGTCTAAGCCTATAGCAGCATAACTAGGGGCTGGTCCACGGCAAACCTGAGCCAGCCCAGACTGGCATAAATAATATTAAACTAAATAAAACACAGGTAAAACAAAAATGACTAAGACAAGACACATAACAGATAACAGATAATGCTATTTTTTTCTGAGGAATGAATAAATAGTAATCACTCACACAAACATTTGAACATTTAGATTCCCCAGCTAAGCTAACAGCTGAGAGCTAAGTAGCCTTTGTATTCATTAACTGAACCTCCACTGAGCATAGTGTGTGATTTATTATACATTAACTTCACACAGCTAAGTAAGCACAGAACTGCTATACTGTTGTAAATGTATCTACATGTGTTGATTTGTTTTTAATTCACTGAACTATATTGTGTTGTATTGAGCTAATGGGTAACCTTAGGTCGTTTCACCAGGTGTATGTACAGAGTCGCATGCACACAGTACCATCTTCTTAACCCGGTACCATTATCATACATTTCAAGTTACTATGGTTTTTCAGTCAATGTCTGCCCAAACTTGAAAGGCTCAGAAAAATACAGAGGACAACTCAACTCATATTTTTAACTTATTTCTTAGTTCATGTGAGTTTCATCAGGTTGAAAACCTTTAAACAGAAAACAAAATATATATTAGACATATGATATATGATAAACACTGAAATATTTCCTTCAGCATTTTATAATTATTGTTTTTATCTGTTACATTGTATCTTTAATAAATCAAAATGAATCATTAATGCCACACCACAAACCACAAATCCTTATAATAAATGGATAAACATTAAACATTAGAAACATCGCGTGTTTAGACGCAGTGGACACAAACAAAGCGCAGCGCCGTCACATGAAATTATACACGTCAATGCGCTCCGCTGTAGTTAACATATCCGCCAAACAAACAAATACATTTAACCAGCTGAAACATACCAACTCTACATACTCTGCGGCCTTCTCTACATTGATCCCACACGATGAGTCTACGGAACAAAGGAAATACGTGGCCGAACTTATCCACCTTTTGTACGGATGAACCGTAAGCGGGCATAATTAATAGCGCAAGTCAAAACACCGCAATTCGTGACCGTTTACTATTCTAACACGGTCCAAAATAATACTAAAAGCTAATAAACTTAATATTCCTGACTTTCTTTAATAATCAACAAATCAGGTAAATGTTCATTTTAAACTTTGTCTTCTCTCTAATAATAAACAAAATAAACAAATGAATTTAATATTTTAAACTCCATCTTAACAATACACGTTACCATCTCACAGTAATTCGAGAATTTGTCTGCAACACACAGAGACATAGGGACTCAACACTCCCATTTCATATGTCCCCTTTGGTCTACACACGTTTGTGCACACGTACGCAGAGCATGTGGAGCCGGTCACAGGACCGCTCCACATTCTTTTCAGCGTGCTCCTGACAGTGTGCACACATACACACTCTCTCTCTTTTCCGCACACCCACACACACACTCACATTTATGTACATATTCCATTTGGATTGTTTAGTATTAGATATTGTGTGTTTTGACATTTATTATGTTATTATTAAATGCTTTTTGGAATATGTATGCTGGTTTGTTTAATGTTGTACAAGAGTGAGTATTTCCCACCTCTACCATTAAATAATTCCGAAATCCTTCAACCTTTACGAGCTATTGATATGGTCATTGTGTTTATAGTTATTCATTGAATTGTTAATCGTATTCATATTTCTAGTATATTTCATGAGACTATATTAACTGGTTTTCATTTTCCTCTGATTCAGAGATTCTGATGAGGATGTGGTGCCCCCATTGAGGTGACTTGGTGTAAATTAAGTCATACTAATTAATAGAATTAACAATGATATTAAATATAATCATTTCTAATTATTAATTTATTCTAATAGCCATGTTAATGTATTTTTGAGCTAATGCACCTACTTCATTGTAATGCCTGTTATTATCCATCCTTATTTATGATTTTAGGAATATGAATAGTTGAAAAATATGAATAGTAACTCCCCAAAAAGATCTACTCTGTAGCTTGTAGATGTTCAATTCCCTTCACCAGCTACTTGCTGTTTGCCGATTTGTGCTGGGCAGCAGTGCCTGTATGGCAAATATTGTGGCCTGAGGTTGATAGTGTAAACTAATGCATACAGTCAATGTACCGTAAAACCAAAATAACCAATTAAAAGAGGTTGAATGCTTCATAGAGCGGTTGCTAAGTTTAGTAATAATGATATCAGGACTATGAACTGCTCCTTAGCTCATTAAATCTTTATTATCAAGAATATGAATTCAGGTTTAAGCACAGTTCAGACTGTTATTTCCATAATTATATTGAATATTGTCATTGTGTTGCTGTACTTTAATTTTAAGGGAGAATATAAATATTTGTACTTCATCCATTTTTTTAAATATATTTGTGTGTAGTAATGTATAATTATACTTCTCTGCTTGCTCATTGCATACTTCCTCTATATGTGAAGCTATTTCCATACATACTTCTCTGTAAGACTGGAGCAATACTGAACCAGTAAGCCACCCTACAGTGAGGCTGGAGAGACTTAGTGCTCTGTTATTAGAGTCACAGGCTCAATCTCTGCAATCTTCCAGTGTGTCTGTCAACAGCTATGTATTCTGCAAAATGCATGACTGACGCCAGTTTACTGCAAATGACTTTAGATCACAATGTCAGCTGAATGCATAAATTATGAAATTAAGTTTTTTTTCAGAAGTTAGGTAGTAACCTACTTTAAATGACATGTAAGTCTTACATGACAAGTTTCCTGTGGGAAAAATGGAAGTCTGAAGGACGAGAGATGAGATCCTCTGTTTTTTCCTTACATTTTCTATCTGTTGAAACATGTCACAGGCTTTTAGATCTAAGTCTACAAATTGTCTCGTTCACTGCCTGACAATTAGACATGGTGTTTCTCTACTTCAATCACACAACTAACTGAGATCATCATTACAACACACTACCAAATGTATAACAGTCTAATGCTGAAGAAGACATTACTCATCCAAGGAGATAAATTAAAGGGCCTACGAAATGATAAACATGAATTTCTACTGATGATAGTAGATGCTATTTGTGGTGTAAAATGATGTGATATTTATGACACAATGATCGCAGTATTTAATAAATCATGATTTAGTATGTCGACCACCGATGTTTACATTGTCGCTACCGGAAACACCTGACGCCGTGTTCTGACGTCACAAGTAGAATACAGTCCACCAGTTGACCAGGTGTCGTGGATTTAGATCATGCAGGCGAGTTTAACGTGGTGGAAACAGAGCAGCTCGAGACACAGTATTCAAGATGGAGACACAGACGGGAGCGAACATGCGGATGATGGTGACGGTGATCCTGGATTTGGTGGAGATCCTGTGCGGCAACAGAACACAGACAGGTATATACATTTGACTATAGTTCAACTTCTCAATATATAGTAAATACATCATAATAAAATGTAACATTATCCTCGATCGTTTTATAAAGTATAGTCTGTATACTGACCGTCTCACGGCTGCCTATAGTAGCTGGAACACTTACCAGATGTTCATGGAAGTTACGATGTCGTAACTTTACGATACTTACGTGAAACGGGTAACAGCGTTGCTACTAGATAGATCCGACCTCCGTACGACCATAACAGGCTTATGAGCTGCTTACGAGCCTGTCGTGAAACACAGTCATATACATAGTATGACATTAAGATGACGTTAATATTGGCCTTTTTTCTGGATATTGCATATTGTGTACATGTCCTTACCATTCTTCTTTTGTACAATTAGGTGTACATGTGAAAACTGTACAATTATGGAAGCAATTGAAGAGCTGCTGCCAAGAAAAGGATGTCATGGAGGAATTCAATGAATATGAGGGACATGGTGCAAACATAACCTGCATAACAGATCACCCAGGATTCAAGTCAAAGTGTCTGGATGTTTGGGTGTTGCAGACAGCCTACCAAAGGTATTCGAAGAGAGACAGACAACAAGCAGGTGATCAGCCACGTAATGAGTAAGTTACTTGTGTGCATAAATGTGTAGAGCTCAGAAACTTTGATGTATTTATGGGGATCCGTCTGCACAGCAATTTCTTTCTGACATGTCTGAAATGTACAAAACACAACTTTACTAATAAATCTTTCAAACCAGCTTGAACTTGTATTGCATGTGTATACATGTCTGCGTAAAGAAAATATCTAATAACATTCATAATAAAAGATGTAGTTGAATTGATTGAGAGAGCAATGATATCAAATTAAACAAATATATGAATTATGTACATGCATGTGGTGATTGTATTTTTAACACTTTCATGTGCAGGTCTACTGATACTACAACTGTAATGTACAGATGACGTACAGTCTGTATACTTACTGGTGTACACAGCTTCCTCCCCAGTGTGGATGTCCAATAGATGGTCGCTGATCATACAGGTATCCTCAGTTCTGTCAGTGGCTTCATTCACCAATGTTTCGATACCTATGTAATAATAGTGTGATAGTTAAAAGTTAAATGGACTCACGCTTTTACTCAAACTACAGAATAAAATGGGGAAGCCTGTTATAAACATTGAATCTATACTTAATTAAGCTAATGAAGTGTAATTAGCTAAAGTTATTAATATTACAAACAATAACACACAGAATATTGGCTAGGGCCTGATGGTAAACTTGTTACATACAGTAGGCCTAGACCGATTATGGCTTTATGCTTGAAACAATAAATACAGTAAACAAGTAGCACGGCTTACCTTTGCTCGCTCCCTTTTGGCGGAATGCATTTCGTCGTCTCTTTGGTGGAGGACTCTGCATCAGGCGGACGTGTTTGAATCGGCGTGCTGGCTTGTGCTGGCTGGGGTCTCGGCAGTATTGTAGGCACAGCATCTGCGTTCAGTTTTAAATTCTTTTTGAATCTCATTTCCTTGGCGAGCATAGTTTGTTCTCTCAAAGTGCTGCCCACAAATCGTCGGTTTCATCAACGCACTTGTTTTGACCATAAACGCGACATTTTATCATCTTTTCGCCACAGAAAGCTAGATTTGGAGACGGCCCCACATCCCCATACAACACATCGCTTCACAATTATCCTTGGCGATCGATTGTTGTCCGTTCTTTCTCGTAATAATTGACAGCAGTCTTTGATGGACGCTTCAACGCAGACTGGCGGCGGCCGAACATTGCCGATGTGGATGGTCTCGGCGCAGCGATCGATTGTTGTTAGCGGAAGTCATTTTTATGCTGTTATGATTGTGATTTATTACGAATACATCAATATTAAAAATATATATGGCACATTTCACAATATATATGCAACCTCTACCATATACCAAGCCCAATAACACTGACAAAATATCATTTCGTAGGCTCTTTAAACGTATGTGTCTAGAGATCCAAACTGATCATGCAGTATGACCAGGTTGTTAAATGAACTGGAATATTTAGAAGTGTGTGTGTGTGTGTGTGTGTGTGTGTGTGTATATTATATTATTATTATTATTATTATTATTATTATTATTATTATTATTATTATTATTATTATTATTATATTACCCCCTCCCCCGGCTCTGTATTTCATTTATTTGATTTAAAATGTTACCTATTCACCATTGTACATTTCACTACTGGATCAGTCTTTTCATATTGACAATACACTTCTATCTATTACCATAATGTATGGTATGAGTCAGCCCTACACATATATACATATAATAATATATCTGTGATCTTGCTTGTATTCTTTTACATTTTCCAAAGATCCACCACATGGCTTAGACAGCCCTCAGTGGACTCAAGCCCTCACCCAGCAACAAATCATGACTTCATGCATTTAAATCTGTTCTTTAAAAGAAAACCCTACACACAGAAATATACTACGAAGGAGCCAGAATCAGCACAAAGGCACGGAATTAAAACTCATAATAGGCCAGTCACAAAGCCAAACCCCTGGCATGTCTGTTCCCATCGATCCAGTCTCACTTTGTGCACTAATGCCACAGGAACCCAGAGTGTCCACTGCCCACAGACAGACCGACTGACCCCTGGGAGGACTGAGCTGCTGCTGTTAGTTTCATTATGATTCATCAGCCTGTTATTCTGTAAATGTGTTGTAATGGCCTCTGTAGATGTATCTGTGTGTGTTTGTGTATAAGTACAGGGTAATTAAATGATGGAGTGAGTGGTTCGTACTAAGAACTAACATTGTGTGACATTGACATGGTGACACAGCACAAAACGATAAAAATATGATATATGATCTTGGAGAGATGATACGCTTTATTAATTTAAAGACTACTCCACATTTCATTGCTATAAAATTGTGCAATGACAGTGAATTAAAAAAGTTATTTGAGGTCGTTTTGTAAGTTAGTGTAATATTGTAATATATTTATATTGGTATATCAACATCATAATGTAAATATAGCCAAGGCGGGACTTAAATCCGCCCCTGTCTGATTTAAGAGACACGACAAGAGGCAATTTATCAGCTCCCTGTAGAGCCATAGAAGGCTTTATACAGCTGTGTCCTGCTGTATTACACAAAATTATACATTTCCCAATAAATCTTTAATAAAGGATTTATGTAAAGGAAACAAAATGTCTATTTTCTACAGTATTCGCTAACCAAATGACATAACTTCTTCCAGAAAACTTCTTGGAAACTATTCAGAAATTACAGACCTGAAAATGAAGTGTTACCCAATTGTGTTGGAATGAAAACATTTAGGTAGCAATTGGTGTCATAATGAATCAAAACAAAATATTGAAGGCTCACTGGACCTGCGACAGAGCTAGCCTCTTTACCATTAGCATCTGCTAGAGAGTGTACTTTTCCTTGGGAGGTTTGCAACAATTTCCTGTCCAGTAGTTGCAGAGCAACATAAGCATTCATTTGGAATAGTTTTTTTTAACAACCTAACAAAGTTAAGTCCTAAACTAACTTTCCTTTTAGCTCTGTTTTGGTCTTCACCAGCTCCTGAGGGAAATACATATCTGACTCTAAATGCTCCACTATGTTCACCAACTAGTCTCTGGCCTTGTCTGTCTGCTGTCAGGTTCTGAGCAGGTAGAATAAAGAGTTTATGAGAGCTTTTTTACTGAAATCATCTGCCAACTGGAAACTAAAACAGTACAGTTGTGAGCTTTAAAACCAAACCACTCAGGAACTAAACACTGGCAATTCATAATCTCTGTTTTAGTGCCAGATTACATTCTAATCTACTTTGTCTTTTAGTTTATTCAGCCTCAGCAACAACTGACATAGGGGACTCTTTTCTGGGCTCAGCTGTTGGTTTTGGAGTGGAGGGGGTCTCGGGGGCTTGATTTAAGGTGGTTGAAAAAATTGAGCGCTCTCTTATGAATAATAATTATCAGTGGATATCTGCCTAATTCTGCTCTAAATGCATTTGTTGGTGTTTTTCTGTGTATGTGTAAAAATGTATCTGCAGAATTCTGCATGCAAAGATTCTGTTTGATGTTTGTTTTTAATTTCATTTTAAGCATTTCAAGCTTTTTCTTTCACTGCATTCACTGCCATGTTACAACTTCCTTATGCTGCAATGTTTAAACCAAGGTATGCATAGCTCATACCATGTTTAATTATATGGTTATTTATAGTAAACTGGTATTTGTTCTCCCGACATCTGAAAAATCCTGCCATTATTTCTCTTCATATTTACTTAGTGCCCAGTTCTTACAGTCATTTTCCACTATGTCCAGCTGTTGTTGTTGTCCTTGTTCAGTAGGACTACAACAACGAGTAGACCAAGGTAATCAGCATAAAACAGAAACTTCACCTCTCTATGTAGGAGGGTATTTATATACACATTAAATAAAGCCAGACTGGAAAGTTCGTCAAGGAAATGTAGTATTCTTTTATTTAAAATACTACAGAATAATTTAGCCAGACAACTGCGGACACAGATGCCACGGTAGTTTTTAGGGTCTGATTTGTCCACACTATTATGAATGAAGGAAATGAGCCCTTTGCACCAGACAATGCAATACGACATTGTTCAACTGTAACACTGCACGCTGCGTCTCTGGGGTGCATTTAGTTTTTAATGTTTTCTGGACCACAAAGAGTTTGTCTGTGTGGTCAATTCTTCCCAAGTAATTAGGAAATCAAGAGGGTTTTGAGAATGAGAGAATGAATGATGACCAGAACACAAATAGTTTTATTGTCAGTGCGCAGCATATCAGCCTTTCTGTCATTTCATTTCCATGCAATCATACAACCCTATCTAAATACATGCGTCACTGTTGCATAGTCAGACACATAGCTCACCAGTTACCCAATAGCTGAATGTTTTTTCCTGCCACCTGCTACAGATAATGAAGTGAGGCCTCCCTCCTCCTTCCTGCCCTGACAACATGGCATTGCACGAGCTGCTGCTCTTGTGCCAACGCAGGGGGGATAATACTCATTTGGAGAGCATAGCAGGGGCGTTGCTTCAGATACAGCTAATCCTCAAACCTCATCGCCAAGATGTGGCTGGCCGCAGCAGTGCTGGCTGCAGCCGCTCCCTCTCTCTTCTTTCTTCTTATTCTCTCCTCTTTCTTGACGATCAGTCCCTCTCCTGCTGTCTTTGCTCTCATCTCTAAGCCCTCTTGTCTTCTCTTCTCTTCTCCTCTCCCGCTTCACTTCCTCTCTCTTCTTTGGCACAAGCACAAGGAGCGAAAGGGTGGGGCACTTATTAGAGAGGAGAAGGTAATAGAGGATTAGATAAGATAAGGGAGGTTGATTAGAGGAGAAGAGAATACAGCACAGTGGGAGAGTAATATGTTGTACCCTTTACAAGTTGTCTCCAACTAAATTATATTTTGTCTATCAACATTTGGGTTTACTTCACAAATCAATATTTTACAGAACACACAGATGCATGAAAAATAATCAACAGATTAATTGATTATGAATTTACAAATGTGATTTTTCCCGATAAAAACGGCAAACAGTCACAAACAGGGTGAGGCTGTTCCTCAGACTGGATTCTTCATGTGTTTATGTCACTTTATGTTGGCCAAACTCCTCTGACTAACAGACACACTCTTCTTAACAAGCCAAGAAAACACAGGTGAGCTCAGTGACCCGACAGTGTCTTTGGAGTCTTCACATCGGGAACTATAAATCAATAGATGCCTTCAGCGGGAATCAGCAGCTTTGCAATGTATTTATTGGAGCAACAGACGACCATACAAGTACAGTAGTTAACTTACAGGTATAAATCATGCAGAACCTTGGGAAATAACTGATTATTCTTGCAGTTCAATCCAGTGATGTGTTCTAGCGCCTTGAGATTGCTTTTAGCTTTGAAAGGCGCTTTATAAATACAATTTATTATTATTATTATTATTATTAGAACGAGAGTAATTGGCACAGGTTGTGGTTGAGCGAAGATGATAAAATGTCAATTGCATAGTTTGTTGTTACTGGTGGCTCTGCTCAGAATAGAAACGCTGGCTACACAATGTCTCCACAGTGAGGGAGAGTGATGAAATTAGATGTAAGGCTGACTCAAAGATACAGGGCTAAAATGTGATTAAAATTAAACACAATAGAATAGAAGTGCCATTACAATTTAGGCACGTCAAAAATGAGAGACAATGAGAGAGGGCGAGAGAGAGGGAAAGAGCCAGACTTGGGCTCCTCTCAGCATTTTATCATGTACACAAATGGTTTCCCAACAAATACCAAATGTCAGAGGCTCTTAAAGTGGACAGAAGCCAGAGGCAGCATTAGTGTCTTGTATGTCAGCTTCCTGGACGCTCACCCTCAGTCTGCCCTTTGTTTGAGCCAAACCTTTGGCTGAGACTGCCCACCAGGACACACAGGCAGAAGTAATGAAAGGCCTGTGATAGATCTGCCTGCAGACACATGCAATTAGACAGTTATTGTTAAATCCACCTACAAACAAAATTCACAGTTTAGATCTCCCACCATAAGATCCTACCCCATGGGTGAGACTGCAGAGTCTGTGTGTGTGTGTGTGTATAGGTGTGTGTGTGTGTGTGTGTGTGTGTGTGTGTGTGTGTGTGTGTGTGTGTGTGTGTGTATAGGTGTGTGTGTGTGTATGTAGGTGTGTGTGTGTAGGTGTGGGTGTAGGGGTGTAGGGGGCGGAGCCCCGCCCGTCGCGAAGCCGAGCAGAGGAGAAACTGCGCAAAACAAGCAGTAGACGGGGGGGGGGGGGGGGGGGGGTCAAACTCATTCACAGAGGGCCAACATTAAAAACTGGGACTACGTCGAGGGGCAAACACGGTCCACATTTATTGAACAGGGTACACATAAAGTGAAAAAAGATATGGAACATATTTAAGTCAACTGCAGACGGATTGCTGAGCAGTTCAATTAAAATATCTGAGCTGCAAAGTCGGCAAATGCTTTCAGTTGATCAGCAGAATGCTGTCGGGAACACAGCGGTGGAGATGTTTGTCAGTGTTTGGAAACACATAGTGACCAAAGTTTCCTTCTGCATCCGAGTCTCCCACAGGCAGCTCGGCATCATACATGTCTGTGATCACACGGCCCTGAAGCTGCAGGTTTAACAGTGAGATGCTTCGTTATGTCGCACAAACAGTCCAGCTCACATCGTCCCAGAGATCTGTGGTGTGTTTCCCTTTGCTTTCCAAAAACTTTCATTTCATTCACATATTTAGATTCTTCCTCAAATGTATTTTCCCGTAGTTGTGCCATGCATTGATTTAATTACCAAAACCGGTGGGCCAGTTATGACAGACATATGACATTTTCTCGCGGGCCAGATATAATTGCCTTGAGTTTGACCCCCGTGCAGTAAACACTGAAACGTGCACATAAATGAGATAAATAACGTAAGAGTTTAGTTTATTTAATAAAAGAGCACCTGTTCAATGCAACATTGATACCGCTATTAGTACTCGGAGACGTGTTATATTAAAAAAATACACACGTAAAGTTGCATTCAAATTTATATGGCTCTCAAGGAAATACATAAAAAAAATATTTGGCTTTTATGGCTCTCCCAGCCAAAAAGGTTCCCGACCCCTGATGTAGGAGATGAATTCATTGTGAGTGCATCCGAATGATGTGACTTCCATGTAATCCTGAGGAGTGTTGCTGTGATGATCCAGTGTTGAGCTGTAGAGTTTAGATTCATTTCCTCAGGCAGTGCCATAACAGGAGGCCAGAATACATGCAGGTCCTCAGGTAGTGCAGCACTGTCTGATGTAGTGATTCTGGTCTTCATGTCTCTCTCCCTGCAGAATGTAACACCGCTGCTGTTACTGCTTGTTTATAGGACTGTCTGGGTGAATACTCGATTCTGATTGGCAGCAGGGTGTCCATTAATTCCCGATAATGGACACCAGGAAGTGAAAATGTCTGTTCTCCGTTAAAATTGAATGCACTGGCTAAAATTAGTAACCATAGCAACAGGGACTCGATCAAAGGTTTCAAATACAATTTATTGCAACACGTTAACAAGCTAACATCTCATCACAATGAGGGATTTTGACATTTATTTTCAGTGCCTGGTGACTGTAACACACAAGCTGCAAGACGTAACGTAACACTGAACCTCAGCGATCGTCTCACTTCCCATTCGCTGTTCAGCTCTCGCTACGTCAGACTGCGACAAAAGACATTTGTTTGTAAAAATCTTGACATTGATGTGGGGATGCGCTATCATGGCAATGAACTCTTGTTGTGTATAAATATTTGCATGCTTCCTTTAACCTTTTCCACAAAACTGTCATAACTAAAATCAGCGATCTCATTCGCCAGTTGCCGACTCCACTCCCCTATAAATATGCCAGATTACCTGCTGAACCAAAAAACTGACAGGATGTAGGCTGGAAGGATGTTTCCCTAATAGGATGTTTCCCTCACAGGATGTTTCCCTCACCGCGCTCTGATCCTCGTCTGGTGAACCAGACCTTGAAGGATGTTTCCGAGGAAAGTTGCTGCCTTGCATTTCCCCCCCCCCCCCCCCCCCCCCCCCCCGCCGCTACTCTAGTCCGTTACACTAGCATAGCTTTAACTTTCTGGCTCACAGCCGAGCCAAAGGGTTCTCTGAGCTGAGCGGTGTTGCTCAGTCCCATCACTGAAGCAGTGACTGTTACCTTGCATAAGAACCTCATGGGAAGGTAATGATTGTTACAGGTTTGCTTCGAAACCCTCAAGTGTTACCAGGGAAACAGAGTAATGGCTCGGAAAAACTTAAGATTTTGATCGCAAAACTCATGAAAATATAAATTAATGTTTTTGTTTTTTTTCTGGCAAGTGAACATGGTGTAAGTGGGATAACGCGTTTCAAAGTGTCCATAATCAAGAAGTAATGGAGTCCGCAGAGGCAAGCGTCCTCAACTGTCCTTCATTACGTCTTAGGTAATGGACAGCTTGACGGCATTATCTCGTACATAAGCTTTAGGACTGTCTGGATAGAAACTGTCAGTGTGTAGATGATTTTACGATCTGCAGTATTGGACTAAATACTTGTGTTGTCTTGTAAACATTCACTGCAACTGTGTTTTGCATTTTCAAAAAGGGAAGAACGTGATGTTTTGTTGATGCCACATCCAACTAAAGGTTTTGAGAGCTGGTTGCACTAATCACCACATTTTTCTTCTGCACAAACACGTCATGTTTAGGAACGAAAAACGCCCAAAAAAATCCCTCCTAAAAATGAATCAAAAAATTAAAAATCAAAGACATCAAAGTGAGCGATGATGTCATCAGATGGAAAATTGTTTTTCCTCCCAGTATTGCAGTTTGACCCATTCAGAGCAGCAACCTGTTCCGTTTGTTTGGCCACAAGGGGACACATCATATGACCAAGTGATTTCAATGCATATAAAAGTAGCGTTACTTTTTTGTACACATCTTCTTGTTGTATAATTTGTATTTTTATATATACATTGTTAAGTACTCTACAACACACAGCTGTGACTGCATTACAATAGTATCACTGCACCATGAGTCACCTGTGTGACAAGTGCCTAGAGCAGGAAGATACAACTATTGACCTAATAGTAAAGTAACATAGGGCCGATATCTCAAACTGCAGACTCCGGTACACTAGGTATGCATTAGAAATACTGACCGAGCTTTAATGTTTTTACCCAACCTCTTGGGGAGGAAGTCAGGGTGGGTGGGTGGCAGACCAAATAATGCTTAGTGTTTGGATAGTTTTGGAAGGCACTGTTAACAATGTTGCCAAAGTGATAAATCAAGTTAACGTTGGAGGAAGAAATACAGCATTCAGGGATTCTATGTTCTTATTAATGGCCTATAACTGATCTACAGTTAATAATGTATTAGTTACAACTTATAAACTCTTTATATAACTACATTAGAAAGGCTTTGAATGTGCGAATACTGTTTAAATCTTAAAATATTTGGGTTTATCTACAATAGTGTAACATGTCTTCATTTGTGGGCAGCGGGTTGTCTTTGGGTTTCACAGGTTAAACTCCTGCTGCTGTCGAAGAAACTGATTTCAATTGTGACAAAAACAAAATCAAGATTAAAACAATGAAGACATGGTGTGTGCCTCCCTCTGTCAGGACAATCAGGATCAATAGTTACAGCCCAGAGACAAGGTCAATATCTTCATCCCCGGTGACCTCTCTCTTAACTCACTGTCCATCGTCAGACACACATTTAACACTTCAGCAAGCAGCCAGGGCCACGTCACAGGCTTTGTTACGCTAATGCCTTTTCCACATAAATCCATGTATGGCCAATAATAGCAGCCTGGTTATCAGAGAGCATTCACATCAACAAGCAGGGTTATTCTGGGATGTTGCCTGTTGGGTGAATGTAACACCTGTGAAAAGTGGGACTGTTGGTAGTTTGTGGAGAACTAAGACTTTGGTCGACCTTCAGCCTCCACTGTGTGAGACATTCAGTGCTGATGTTGACGTCTACACAGCGTGACTTCTGCCCTCGTGCATTATGCCAGATGGCCACCGCTGAATGAATTAAAAACAACTCCTAAAGCATATTTGGTATTTGTAAATGATGTAGTTTTGATTCATTTAGTTTCTGATGCTATTGCTTGGAGTCAGAGGATTTAGATTTTTTGTTTTGTTTTATGAGTGTATTGTTACGGGTCAGCTTGTAGCTTTATATCATTTGCTTTTCAATGTGGTATCTTTTTATTGGCATCTTTTATTTAATCCTATCACTTTTTATAATCTATATTATAAACTAATACAGATACAGATTTTCTGAGCTACTGGACTCCTGAACTTCCCCAAGGGGAGGAATAAGTATCCATCTATCTTTGATAAGTGAGGCTTTACTCTCGTTGTCATCGGAGTCATCAACTCATTTAAATATCAACAGGTGAACAGCAAGTGAACAGTTTGACCTGAAGGTAGCACCGGAGGAACATTTATCAAGGGTCCAAAATGTATCGGGTTTATAGTGTCAGGAAGGTTTTACAGCAATCTGCCTTATTAGTGATTCATATCTATCGTTTCAATTATGCATCATGTATTTGATGTACTTGTTGCTTCAAGGCCATTCAGAACATTTGAAAGATACAATAATTACAAGAACAAATTTAGAAAACTGCTAAATGTAGTTAAGTAATGAAATCAAAGTATAAATGAATTGTGCAGAAAAGCCCTCGAGTACAGTCTAAAGCAAACACACAGGCTGAAGTGTCTGAATAACAAGCTAATGGCCACACACACACACACACACACACACACACACACACACACACACACACACACATACACGCACACGCAGCTTTCCTCTTAGCACTCTAACTAAATCACACCATCTTTTTGAAATGTTCGTGACCCAGCAGTGATTACTGTAATATCATACAGCAACTTTAAGGATTAGATGCCACGAATTGTAACGCAACACCTGCTATAATGCAAGACATAGAACACAAACACAATATAAGAGTGGAAAGCAAACATAGTAAGTCTCTGACGTCTCTGCCAAGGTCAGAAATGTAAACATTAAGAAGCAACACGCCACTTTGCAGCAGGCAGATTCACTTTTGAAGTCGAAAAAAGGACATCTTTTACCATTTCAGCCTCTCTGGTTTTCGTAGTTCAAAACTTCATATATTTAAAATAACCCCAATTCTGAAGGCTTTTAGTAGCATATCTAATAATTATAAAGATGGCTATTGTCTACTTAGGTCAGGTGAACCATTTCACCGCCTTGCCATTGTGCATGCTGGCTCACTTGCACGGCTTACTGGAACATGTGTTTGGTCATCGTTATGTTATAACACCTCCTGCAGTGTAAGAGGCCCTTCGTCTGTATCAATAAAAGAGCTATGTATTGTCCTGCTATAGCAGGGGTCGGGAACCTTTTTGGCTGGGAGAGCCATAAAAGCCAAATATTTTTTTTATGTATTTCCTTGAGAGCCATATAAATTTGAATGCAACTTTACGTTTTTTAATATAACACGTCTCCGAGTACTAATAGCGGTATCAATGTTGCATTGAACAGGTGCTCTTTTATTAAATAAACTAAACTCTTACGTTATTTATCTCATTTATGTGCACGTTTCAGTGTTTACTGCACGGGGGTCAAACTCAAGGCAATTATATCTGGCCCGCGAGAAAATGTCATATGTCTGTCATAACTGGCCCACCGGT
Source organism: Cottoperca gobio (assembly GCF_900634415.1). NCBI lineage: Eukaryota > Metazoa > Chordata > Actinopteri > Perciformes > Bovichtidae > Cottoperca > Cottoperca gobio. The sequence continues at coordinate 2,146,581 of NC_041360.1, forward strand.
TTTGGTAATTAAATCAATGCATGGCACAACTACGGGAAAATACATTTGAGGAAGAATCTAAATATGTGAATGAAATGAAAGTTTTTGGAAAGCAAAGGGAAACACACCACAGATCTCTGGGACGATGTGAGCTGGACTGTTTGTGCGACATAACGAAGCATCTCACTGTTAAACCTGCAGCTTCAGGGCCGTGTGATCACAGACATGTATGATGCCGAGCTGCCTGTGGGAGACTCGGATGCAGAAGGAAACTTTGGTCACTACGTGTTTCCAAACACTGACAAACATCTCCACCGCTGTGTTCCCGACAGCATTCTGCTGATCAACTGAAAGCATTTGCCGACTTTGCAGCTCAGATATTTTAATTGAACTGCTCAGCAATCCGTCTGCAGTTGACTTAAATATGTTCCATATCTTTTTTCACTTTATGTGTACCCTGTTCAATAAATGTGGACCGTGTTTGCCCCTCGACGTAGTCCCAGTTTTTAATGTTGGCCCTCTGTGAATGAGTTTGACCCCCCCCCCGGTCTACTGCTTGTTTTGCGCAGTTTCTCCTCTGCTCGGCTTCGCGACGGGCGGGGCTCCGCTCCCTACACCCCTACACCCACACCTACACACACACACCTACATACACACACACACACACACACACACGTGTGTAAGTGTGTGCGCTGTGCAGTCAGAGACAGAGCGGAGGAAAGGAGAGGGGAGAACTAAAAACAAATCCGCTGCTAAATGTTTTACTTTAAAATGACACAGTATAATTGTTTATTACTTGTTAATCATGTTAAAAAATGTCAGCTCAAAATTGTCTGCGAGCCATATCGCGTCATCGAAAGAGCCATATATGGCTCCCGAGCCATAGGTTCCCGACCCCTGTGCTATAGCATAATAGCTTAGATTTACAATCAGAACATAATGTACATTCATTAACAGAAATACTTCCATAAAGACACTGTCCCCTGAAGTCAATTAATCTGTCCCGCAGCCCTTATACCTCTCATCACAATGTTATCGTCTCCATCACTCAGCTTGACCAGCGTCTGGTGCCTTGCAGGTGCTAATGACATATTGTGCTGCCTCTGCACAGCAGTTGCTATTTAGAAGTGACCTACTGTATATCTGAATGCTGCTTCACTGTTTAGTATTCAGGACTAAAATGTATTGCTGATAGTGAGATAATAACTTTTCTCTGCTGTTTATACCTCATGCCTTTAATATCTCCAGTTAGTAGGCAATTTAGAAATGACTGCATTGGACGGCTTGATGGGAAATGTTGCTATTTTATCAAATATCGTACAGTAAGGCAAAAAGCTTCCTTAAATCCATTCACCCACTCTTACTCTTACCTTAAAGTCAAGATGTTACTCATCTGTAACGATAAATCACTATTTGTAAAGTTATAACCATCAAATGTTACAATCTTTACTTGATATATGTTGAAACAATCAACTATTCCTATTCATACATCATCTGAATGTCCATCAAAAATCCTATTAATAAACAGTTTCAGCACTAGTCATGAAACACGTGAAACTCTTTTAATGTGACAACATAAATAAAAATGTATTCTCTACACAGGGTCGTGGTCCCACCACAGAGGGAGAGGTCAGTGCTGCCACTGTGTTCTGAAGTACTGACTAAGTTCTGACCAGCGTCTAGATCTTTGCACTGCAGGCCGAGCTCAGGGCTGTAAATCGTTGATCTTCCTCTTGCGGTAGTTGAGAACGAGACTGGAGGCGGTGAGCTGCGAGGCCTGGCCCTTCTCCCAGCTCTGGAAGCTGTTGAGGCCGCTCTGCCCGGACGTGAAGAGAGCCTTCTCCAGACAGTCCAGACGCTCCACTAGCGCAGAAGTGTCCTCGTTGTAGGCATTCTGGGAAGAGTCCATGTTCCGTCTGAAGCGGCCGATGAACGTCTGGAAGAAGAACAATGTCAACGGTTTAGCACCAGTGAGAAGACAAACACAGCACACACTGTAAACTGCGTGAGTATTGCTGTTGAGGCACATTAAGGCATGCTGGCAACGTGTATAATCAGGCTGACCTAGTTTGTGAACCAGCAGTCCCCTTTGATATGTTAAACTTCAGATATGTAGTTTTATGTTCATGCACCATCTTCAAAAATATTGAAGCATCAAAGTTGTGTCCAAACTGGTTCTAACATTTTACAAAGAGAGCTGGTATATAGTGTACAAACTTGCATTCAAATGGAAACCCTGATGTTTGACTTTCTTCAGCCTTCAGTGCCTGACTCACATTTTAAAGAGTCTCTATAGAAATACAGTTTTTACTCATTTGGTTCTTGGTAGAGTTGAAACATCACGTAAACACACTAGTTAAGGGAATAGGGATTGCCACTTAAAATATGTGTAAACCTTGTGGTGTGTAAGGCTATGGAGAATTCTTATAGTGCGTTTGTCTGCCAGACAATGAGATTAGAGATAATCTGCCTGGTAACAGCCGCAGCAGACAACCAGTAGTCTGCCATGTTTTCTGATCTGATTGCACCCCCTAGTTGTAACGTATTAAATAACACTGGCTGTGTATGTTTTGAATCTGCATTGTGTCTGTTAATCTGTTGAACAATGCAATATGTATTTATATTACATTTATTGAGACATTTAAAGTAACCCAGAAAACAGTTTTGGGTTTTGTAAGAAAGTACAAATGTCAACAATAACTCTTAATCAAATGTGTTCGTTATAGGCGGGACATCCTGCCGTGTGCATCATTAAATACATTGTTTGTGTAGCGGACATGAAAATATTTTCTCAAAGTGAAGAAAAAGACTAAACATTTCTCCAGTTAAAATGTGACACAGTAATCACATGTTGTTCTGCAAAAAAAACTAAAAGGAAAACATCCAAATGTGCTCTCACTCCAGTGTTTCCCCTACCATTGTCTTGGAGGGGCGCTGCGCCCCGCCTGAAATTCAAGGTGGTTTTTTTTTCTCAAAAAATGTTTTATTCACAACTCACTTTTCACATTGACAAGTCTCTTTTATTAAATAAACTAAACGCTTATGCTATTGATCTAATTTATGTGCACGTTTCAGTTTGTACTGTCTACTTTGCGCATTCACATTCTCTCTGTTTTGCGAAGGGCGGGGCTTTGCAGCTGACACACCTACACGTGCGCACACACCTACAGAGCGGAAGAGAGGAGAGGGGAGAACTAAATAGAAACCGCGCACGCACGCTCAATTTGCTGCTTCTTTCGTAGTCACGTAGGTATGTACGTACTATATTTACGTAGGTAAGTATTCACGTACTGTATTTACGTACGTATTCCGTATTCACGTAAGTCTAACGTAACGTAACTTATGTGTAACGTCTGCATAACTTAAAGACACACGTTGGGTACGTCTGGTCATTTTGAACATGCTCAAAACATCAGCGTTCAACAACGCACCGCAGCATAACACAGTGAGCTCTTAACGAATACTACTTGTACCTTACCTTATATCAACGTACACCAGCGTGTTGCCAATATTTTGTATACGCCATGTATACGTTATGCATTTGTTGGGTAATCGTCTGATACATTTTGTATAAGTAAGTGATACTCTATCAATAGGTTAGACATGCGTATCTGTATATGTTCACTTTTCCAATCCGATGAAAAGTTGGACATATTTGGACTTTGGAAATTTTCATATACGCCAGCGTACGTTTGTGTCATACGGATGTGTGACAGGGCCTTTAGTGAATGCAAACATCCACATAATATTCACAAGGTTGATTTAGCAATGCAAAGCAATTCATGTCGAGTGGTGCGTTTTTTCTTCACAGCCAAGTAGCACTGAATTACAGTAAGAGATGTTGGGAACTGTCAAAGCATACACTGTGTACAGTGTTTCCCCTAGGTTTACTGCTTTCTGACCGTGTAACGGGGAGGGGTGCACGCACTGTCTGAGCTGGATGAGGTCCGTGCGACGGGGGGGGCTTAAGATCTCAGACAATCTCAGTTAATGACAACAATTTTAATTTTAATTTTGAAATTCAATAAAGAGTCTAACCCCCTTCACATCTGCCACCATGAGAAGCTACGACCCTTCTCTTGGTCTGAAGGTTGGTCTCACCTCCCAGAGGTCACAAACTGTTTTCATGAACACATTAAAGGGTTTGCAGAGACATGCTGTGCATTTGATTAAGGTAATGACATGTAATATTTGTAACAAGGACCCCTGTCAGATTTGAATATTTATTATTTGTAAATGGTATTTGAGTGTACAGCTGGTCACTATTATAAAGGATTTAATTCCAAGACCAACGATGAGGTTGCCATTAATCACTGGCACTGTTTTGGTACCTTCTCATGTTAAATCAACTCGGATGTGTTGTGCATGTTGTTCACCTGCAGGAGCGTCTGTGCGATCTCTGGGTTCTCTGGGCTGTCAAAGTGCAGCATCTGGGATCCAAGGCCATAGTAGTAGGGCCCCATCTTATGCAGATCCACCACGTTGGGGTCGGCGTTGAACACAGTCCTCCAGCCCTCTTTGTAGATCTTCGGAAGCTCGACTGACAATACTCTCCTCTTCTTCTCGTACAGACCCTTGGACAGCCACAAAGGAAGCTCCATCTTTGTACCCTGAGATATAGGAAATAGACATCAGAGTTGGAGTTATTGTCAAGCCCCCTGTACCCTGGGGTCCATACTGCAGGTATTTGTGTTGGTGCAGACATGGCAGTAACACTGTTGTGAAATGCTCTTATTTGCATTTACTTACTTTTTCACTGCAGCAGAAATGCACAGCTGTTATAATAACATTAATAATGGCTGTGTTCTATCCATGTGTCCCAGTAAGCCATGACACTGAGCCACCATGCACAACAGGACCCTGAAACTATAGCTATATATTAATAATGGAATTCAGCCATAATTAATTGAATTATATGTGTATTTCCTACAGTACCATTTCAAAATGTCCTCTTTGAAAATCACCTATTTCCTCATAAACATAAGTAAAGGCCTAACCCTTCTGAGGTTCCTTCAGAACAAAGATAACTGAAGTACATTTCCATGATATGCTAGTACCTCCTCTGTGTTGTTAGATATTTGGGTTCAATTCAGCCAAACAGTAACAGACCTCACACTCACTCACACTTTGGACTCATTGTTTCACACAACACATATGTGTTGTGTTTAGTGTCCTGTAAGTCTGTAACTTGTATGGTACTGTTACCATTTGATCCAGTCTCTCTTGAGAATGAGACCCTGTGTCTCAATGAGATTTTACCTGTATAAATAAAGGCTAAATAAAAAGAATATCGTCAAATACACTGCCAACATTGTAACTGTCAGGACAACCATTTCTGCAGTAACTTTACCGACCTCCGTTATGTCCTTCGTGTCACTCGACTTCTCCAGAAATCCCAGCCGGGGAAAGCTGCACTCTGTCCGGATAGGAAGTCTCTCATGAGAGAGCAAAATATCGTCGAGAGACAGGAAATTTTCCTCCATCCCCACCCCAGGTTGTACAGGTAAATATGAAAGGGTGTCCATTTTGTACCCAAATGAGGTTGAAAGCAGCTGTATACCCAATATATTAACTGAAATATTGAGCAGAGATCTCGTCTGTTGTGTTACAACTCTTCCTCCTTGCTGTTTTGGCGCCATGACCTGTTGACCAATCAGAGAGCGCTGCTGTGAGATCTAGACCAGAGCAATCGATTCAGTCAAAAATATCTGTTGTCCATGCCTTTATGATGTTTCTTTGTGCTTTATAAGGTTTAACAAAGGTTTTCTTAAAGCTGTTTCTGAATTTAAATGTTGCATTAGATAAAAAAGAATACCCTTACTATACATTGTTTCCAACAGTGGAATAAATCAGACAATTAAAAATAGTCTTTATTATAAAAAGTGACCAATATATATATATATAATGTATAATTATATATATGTACTTTATAAAAAAGTCAGGTGCAATTACGAAATTAGCCATAAGAGGTCAGAATATTGCCACTACTTACCACACTTAAAACCCCCCTGTGTCCTGTTCTAGGAATGTTGTTATTGTTATTAATAATTAAAATAATAATAACAATGACACATATAGACGATAATAATGAGAAGTGGTTCAAACAAGCATTGGAAAGTCAACCTTGAATTTCCATGAAATGAAATTCAAAAAGGGAAACCAGCATGCTAAATGTTTCCCTTTGTCTCTATTCTGCTCTCCGTCTGTCCTGATCACATCGACAAATGAAAAATGACAGCCAGCCCATAGTGTAATTTTGTATTTTTCCATCTGTTAGGGTACCATCACTTTACAGGTTTAGACAAAAGGAAGAACAGTTCAGTCATCTTTCTAATTTTGACTTTTTTTAATATTATAGATTATTATATATGTCATTATTATTACCCTTCCAACAGACTGCACATCAATATTATTCAGCGCTCCCAAAAAGCAGGCAGCCATTCATATCCTTGGAAAGTTAAAACAGTCAAATGAAATAAAGCCATATTAAATGAAGGTACTGTATTCTTGCAGCTGTGTGTCTGAGCTGAGTTGGCAGGCAGGCGGTACAGTAGGCCTACTGTCGCCTGCAGCAGCAGTCTGAGAAACTCATTAGATACTTTTCCTCTGCAAACTAAACAGACTGAAACACACGTCATTTCCCAAACAGATCATCCCCCTCCATTAGCTGCGGGCCATGATACACAGGGAACATTGTGTGTCTCACAAATAGGCGATGAAGTTCGCAGTTACCATTATTATTTGGCTTCTTACGGCCCACTGTTATGCACCATGATGTTGATCTCCATCCTTGTTGAAGTTAACACCACACTCTGGAACCCTCCATGTGTCATGGCGTTTACAAGGAGTAGGGATAATGTCAGCACTAACAGGCTTGTAGCACTTTATTTGAAGGGGCGCTCACAAGGCATCATAACCGCATTATGATCACAAGTGCTTTAATATTACATGTGATGTAATAAGGAAAACACTCTTGAGGGATGGAATACTTTCTGCAGAAAACAATTTCATACCACATTGAAACTGCGCTAAAGCTGTATCACATGATAGCAGCTATTTAACAAAATAGGAAATCAAATTCCAAAGAATTCTCCACGTTGAAGTCACAAAGCATGCTCCCCAGCCAGGGAGGGAGACTTCATGAAGGACAGCAAAGCTATGACTTCAAATCATCACTCTTGGGGGGAGACGAGACCCTGACACAAGGACTTTTTTTGTTAACATTGTCTGAAGGACTGTTGTTTGAAAAATGATAAATGGTAATGCACGTCATAGGGGAACTGATGAGTCGTGGGATAACTCTTTGAAGGTTCATCACTACCTTTCACATTACATGTACTCATCATTTGACCCATTGTGCGTAACACATATTGGTTAGTGTAGCTTTAGGCTAACATACATACATATATAGTCCTTATAATGCCTCGTATTGCACTTCAATGAAAAGGCTCTCATAATAGAGGTCCCTAAAATGGACTGTGCTGACTTTAACATCCATCTTTTACAGGAAATGGAAAATCCTTATGACTAGTTCAGTATGAGTGCAGAGCAGCCTGTGTTGAGTAAAGTTAACTCCCAACTGATCACATCTGAGGAAGAGTTCCTGTTAGATTCAGGGCCCCACAGAGGCTGCTTTGGAACACGACTGCATTCAATTGTTACATTTCATACTTCCTGGTATTAACAGCTATACAAGTGACTATAGGGCAATGAAACAAAGGGATGTAAGTAAGTGGTGACAACTTCACCTCCCATAATCATTTTAGTGCAAAGTTATACCTCAAGAATTTGAAGGATTGATAGATAAAAAAATTAAAAACAGAATATAATGTAGATGGCTGCCAGGCACCCCTTTTTCCAACACATACTTACACACACTTCCAAAGGTGCACTATTGTCTGGATTCCTCCAGTTACACCCCCAAACAAAATGTATCATGTAGCATCTGCAGTTGGTCTAAATGAAGGAGAAAAATTTGTTCTGAAAATTCCCCCGAAGGCTGTGTTTCCCTGAAAGCATCCAAGCAGCAAGTCTTCCACACTGACTTACCAGTGTGCAGGATGCAAGAGGTGGGACTAACATGTCCTGTTGTTGTGACTGTTTAAACATTTCTATCAGAGTGCAAAGAAGAACAGTTTGAGGAAAAATGTATGTTTTGTATGTTGAATATCTTCCCTTTGATAGCTAATCAAACAGACAAGGTGATGTCAAACTTGAATATGGCAGCACTTACAGTGGAGTTTAAAAGCAAATTTGTTTTACATTTTCAGAATCAAGGTACTTATTACCAATGTACATCCAGGGCCAAATCAGTCAGCGAAGAATGAAAGAGATACATTTTTCCACCTTCCATCACCTCAATAGTCCAATAGACAGTAGATAGATAGATCCAATAGACACAGTGGGAAGACTTATTTGAGCCTGAAAGAGGATCTGGTGCTTTGATAAAAAGTGGACGGTACACATTGTGCTGCACGCCCTGTCAACAGCTGGAGTTACACTGTGTAGAAACCTGATGAAACACTCAGCTAAATCTGTTGTGTTTAGTGTCCAGTTTCCCAATGCATTATTATTGCTGTGGGTGTAGTGATGAGAGCCGTCCATCATGCTAAATGACAGAGAAAAAATATGATTTTTCAGAAACAAAGATGAAATAGTTATACCAGATGGCCATAACATAAACGTCTTGTATTTGTAAATGATCCCGCCTCCTGTTTCTGTGCTGAGGAACATGGAGTGAATCGTCTATACGGGAACTTGAGAGCGGGATTTCACAGTGAGGAAAGATTATTTTGGAACAGCAGTTCTTTGCACCTCGACACTCTCAGCATGGACACAAATATCTGCAACATGTTACATCATTAGTAGTAGAAGTAGAACGTTGTACCCAAAGTCTATACCTATACACATGTCCCTTCACTGACCCTGTTGTCAATTGTAAAACGTGAGTCTTGAAAATGTAGAAAATGACTAAATGAAATAAGATTACATAATCTGTTTAGAGAAAAAGGATACATCACATTCAGTCCCAAAATAACTTGTGGAGTGTGTTGAACATTTCTGACTGCTGTAAGAGTGGGACACGAGTCACTTAACTGTAACACCATGTCCCACTCTTACAGGTATAATATAATAATACGATAGTGTGTCTATAGACCCACAATAATGTCAGGATTAAGATGTTGGATGGGAAACCCAGGGCTGTTCACTTTGTATATTTTCTATCTGGGTCACAGAAGGAACGTGAATGAAAGTAGAGTCTGTCATCTAGCACAATTTATTCCACCATTTGTTTACAGTAGCTTTGTAAATGCAGTTTGTTTGTATGTTGATTTTTAGAAGTCTTCATACATCAGCTCTTGTCATTCTGAAGAGTGGGTAACACCTCACATGATCGGAATATTAAACAAATATTGTTAAATATCAACAAATGAATAAATAAGCCCAGTCCAGTGGATCCACAGTGGGACTACAAAATCCTTTTTGGGGTCTGAGTGGCTTGCGTCTCCAGTCGCTGTCAGCCAGACCTACTCTAGCAGAAACACAATGTGGGGAACCAACAGTAGCATAGACCAAAAGGCGCCTTTAGAATCACACACTCAAACACACATGCACAAACAGTCATTATGCACAGAGACACACACACGCTGTCAAACTTGCGATTCTCACGAGGAAATGACTAATCATGATCACATGAAAAATCTGGCAGATCTAAAAAGAAAGAACCAAGAGAGGTTAGGTGCGTAATTTACAATATGTCATGTCGCTTCTCTGTAGCTGTAAACATCAGCAAAGTAAAGGGAGGACTGCCAGTCGCACACACAGGGAACATGGACATCTAGACTGTAAACATTATAATACACAGACACACACACAGTACTGTCCCAGTCAGCCCTCAACACTGAGCTTTCATGCTGTCTCACACACACACTCACACACGCACGCACACACACTAGGCTTCAGCAAAAGCTATGTTGTCACAGTTCCAAGCTCAGACGTGCACACACACACACACACACACACACACACACACACACACACACACACACACACAGAGTGTACATACACATACCAGGTGAAGCCTGACACTGGAGCATCCCAAACACACATGTTACACAGTAGGAGCGTAAACGACACTGCAGGCCCCTTCCTCCTTCCCAACCAGAAGTGAGCATGCTCAGACCACTCCTCTCCACCACCAGTCCATCTTTAGACTCCCCTCCATCTCGCTGACATCGCAGTTTGTTTGTTTATCCCTCCCTGCCTCCCTGCCTGCCCAGGTGCGCACAAACCATATCTAAGAAGCATTTTTGGGACTTTTTGATTTGATTACTATAAGTAAAACTGGCGAGGAAGGGCGCAGCACTGAGGCAGGAACTATGAGAGAGAAGCACACCGAGACCCAGTCTGTCATGAGAGTCCTGTTGTGAGATGAGATCCCCACCAAACCATGTAAAAGTCTGATCTCTAAGAAAGCTTCAGTTCCTTGGTTTCCTCCTCCTCCTCCTCCTCCTCCTTCTTGCTTGTGTGGTTTCCTTCGTCTTTCCTCTTGCCCCCTCCCTGCTCGGCTTCCTCTCCTCTCCCCATTTAAGGCCATGGGAGGGCTTGACACTAATGACTGACAGGCCTGGATTTAGATACAAGATGGAGGGGTAGCTGCTGGAGACCTGAGCATGTCAGGGAGGCGACTGGTCACTTAAGTTGGAAGGGGGTTGAGACAGATGAAGCCCTTTAAGGGACCGCTAGCCTGGAGAAGTGGGAGGGGAGGGAAGGGACGGCGGGGGGTAAGCAGTCTCTTCAGCACACTGAAGAGTCGGGAGGGGCCCTTTAATGTACGATGGTTTGATGTCACGTTGTTTTGGGTTCAGTTGACAAGGAGTAATTATCTTGGTTAGGATGACAGAGTTCTGTCAGGATAAGTAAGTGTTGATCGCTTTGATTGTTTAATCAGATTTGGTTGCGTCTGCGTCCAGATATCCACGGCACGACCACGAGATGTCCTGCAGACAGAGACAGACAGAGAGTAGTAGTTATATAGTTTATCAAGAAACATATTAACAGATGGAAAATGGTTTCAATGGCTTTGATGACAACAGTGGTGTGAGAGCCATAGAAAGAGAGTGTACGGATATAACTTTTACACACATATTGGTTTTTTCAAGACAGAAAAAGGCCTTTAAATGATTTCACCAATGTTGAGTATCTTTAACCCTAATATGACTCCACAAATGAAATGGCTCTATGGGAATGTCTGTTGGTCGGCCCACCACTATGGACTAATAACTGTAATAAGCTTTTATAAAAAAGAAAAAAGAAAAAAAGTTTCTATATTTAGAATATTTAACTATGTGGTTTAGCTATATGCAAATCTATTGCAATATTATATATTGTATAATATAATATGATATATTGTATTAATGAACTAAACAGTCCAACATTTTAATGTGCTAAGTACTTTGTTTGACCTGCAGAACTGTGAAATTCCCATCAGCCTCAGCTGTACTTTGTGTTTAGTGCTAATTAGCAACAGTGAATCAGTTAGTTTAGCATCGTGATTATGAGCATGTTAGCATGCTATGTTAGCATTGATCTCACAGCACTACTAGCATGGCTGTAGTCCCTTAGTCTTGTTACATATTAATATGTCCATTTATTGGTTTGATCTCGTTTCTGCCCTGTGTAGCACTTTGTAGCCGCAGAACAAATCAAGATATTCCTAGTTGCCTATTATTTAAATAGTTTACATCTAAAAAATGTAATAATGGTTTGGTTAGGTTTAGTCTTCCTATATACAACAATAATGATTTCTGATCATTTCTTATTAAGACAGTGACTGGAGCACATCTGAATTAGATGAGCTTCTGTATCCTGCAGGAGTGTGTATGCGCTGTGTGTCTCACCTTGAACAGTATTCATGGTGGGCCTGCGGGTCAGTCAGTCAGACGGATGTTCGGGGCAGGACCGATTGATCTCAAACCATGAGTCTATACAGCTGCACATACACAAGTTATTGTGTCAAACAACCAGTCTGTACAATACAGAGAACACTTAAATTATACTGTGGTTATATACTGTATATCAGAGCTGTTCAACTTCATTAGCAAGTGGGCCAAATAGGAACATCACTGGGGGTTTGTGGGCCACACAATACTTTGTCAGTGAATCACTACAAATAACTCTTACTTACAGTAGTGTTAATAGTTACTAATACATGAAATGAACTCGTCACGTGCATCCCTTTTTTTTCCCACTTTAATTGTATCACCTTAATTCATTACAGAAAGCAACCAGTCCAAACACAAAAGCAGGAAAGCGCAAAATGTTTCATCTTTAAAACCAAGGAGACAAGAGTTGTTTTCCCAACAGGTCCATGTCCACTAATGTAGAAAGAAAAGATGAATATAATAAAACAGTATTCATCACATTACCAGTAAGTAGCCCTGTTTATAATATCCTCAACACTTCCAAACATACATAAGGTGCTTTGAAAATAAGTCCATATATATAAAATGAAATACTAAATGCAAATAGAACATAGTAAAACAGTAGCATCAGACTCACAATAACATACATATCTTATACATTTTTACAATTTAACAGTAAGTAGGCTTGTTTGAATCATAAAGCAGATCTGTCTTTGCATTTACACTAAGAATGCATTATATGCCTAAGTCAGGTGATGTACTCCTATAGAACTACAAACATATCACACTTCTGTCATTCTGAGCCTGTTTGAAATTACACTTTTGGGTTTTTTTTATATTCAGAACTCAGTTTTCACATTGAACAGGTGCTTATTAAATGATATGTATCTTGTTTATGTGCACGTTTCGTGTTTACTGCGTTACTTTGCGCGTTCACATTGTCTCATTTGCTTCGCGGGGCTCAGTCAGACACAGCGGAGGAAAGGAGAGGAGAGGACTAACACAAAGCAGGGATGCTATCGAGGCTCTCTCTTGTTCCGAGCAAAAGCGACCCTGTACGGTCCCTGTACTTTCCTTCTCCGTTCCTCTGAGCCCACGGGACATCTGGCAGAAAACGAGCCGTGACTTGACTCGTAGTGTCGCTTCACGTTGTATTCTTTCATCACGGAAATACATTCGTTGCACGATAAACACACCAGAGTTTTACTTGTTGGGGCTGGCAAAGTAAATCAATACGTGTCAGTCCATTCGCTCTGGAAGTGACGATTTTCAGAATCAACTCTAGGTTTCTTTGGCTTGGAGAGAGACATCTTGAAGCATGTTGTTAGCGTGCCGAGCTAAAATAAGGGAGTGAATTTCTCTGTGTCCCGCCAACCCAGTGTGCAGCGTGACCTGCGTTTTCGCTGTATTTGGTGTGAATCAGGCTTTAGTTTTATTTATGCTATATATGCCAGCCCGATTTGCAGGCAACCTCTTGCGGGCCAGAAAAAAGTTCAGAAGGGCCGTATCCGGCCCGTGGGCCGCTAATTGAATAGGCCTGCTGTATACTGTGGTCTTAAATAGATTCATCACGACAGAGTAAAGTAACACGTAGGCACGTTGGAAGGCCTCCATGCACTCCCACATTAACAGAATGTACACAATATAAGATATATATATATATAAATGATAAAGCGTCACAGCACACTAACACACGGCATTATTTTAAAAGGTCACATTCTTACTGTGCCTTACGAAACCATTTAATGTAATTTCTCTGTTAGTAGTACAACACTATATATACTGTTGGAATATACCTTATTATTTAAGCAGTATTCTACAGTAATGTTGTAACCTGCAGCTCACCTGTTGTGTGCTTTTATATAAAACCATACATCTAATTAAAGCCATATGTTTTACATGTTACACTTATCTGAAAAATTACATGTATAGTTGTCACATAAATGGAGTTTAGTAAGCAAAGTAAAAAACTATTACATTATGTATTATACTATAATATTCCCCCTGTAGTGTAGTGAAGTAGAATTTAGCATATGATAAACACTTTTTATGCGGCTTAGTTAATACTCGATTCTGTCAATGTGGACATTCTACGGTCTGTTATTTCTAACAAAACATAAGAAACCGTTGCTCAGGACTCTCTGATCACAGGACCACGTCCAATCATATCACTCCCAGAAAGAAGTCCGGTAAATTTAACGTCAGCTGAAGCCAAAAAACCACATTTGTTTTCCGTTACTCCATCAGGAAACACCATGGAATATTTTCTGAATATTTATTTTAAATTAGTGGAGAGATTGAAACTTTGGATTCATGATGGCTGATCTGTCCCCGTAAAGAAAAGAAAAAGAGAACACAAAAACAGCGCAGAGAGGTTAAAAGACTCAAAGAGCCGGACGACTGAGAGACCGGCAGAAGAAAACAGAAAGGAAGTAAAACTAAAGGGAACACGGGACGGGATGTGGCAGTCAGTACAGACTGTTAATGGAAAAGGAAATGTGGACGGATCTGCATCTGTTCAAAATCCCTATTTAGGGAAGAACGTTCTTTCCTCGTCTTCTCACAGCACTTAGCTGGGACATGTGGACAATTTCTACGCAGTAGAATCTACCGGACTAATTTTCTTAGCGGAAGCAATAAAATCAATGTTTTTATTGATATTTAGTTTCTTAATTTAGTAAGTAGCCGTGTAATAAGTGGATGAGTCAAGACCTGCTCACCCTGTCGGGGTTCATTTAGCAATAATGACCGGCTCGCTGCACCTCATGCCTTACTCAGTTGTACTATTGAGGTTGATACAATAGAATATATCTTTATTTTAAACCAAAATAGCAAAATATTTGGAGGAACCTCTACAACTGATTTACATTACAATACAGATGCTAATGCTACTGTTAATGCATATTCTAATAGTAGTAACAACATATCCTTCATACGTGTGAGTTCCAATACTGAAGCTAATTTCTAAGATTTGTAAAGTGGAAATATGAAACATTCACTCAAACATGTGGAATCTAATCAGTCTGCAAAGCAACTATAACTGGCAGTTATAATTAGTAAACACTAAATCATTGTATAGTGGATTAGAAATATATAGTTGCATAACATTAAAATGCTTGAGTACAGTACAGTATGCACTGAAACTTCAAGCAATATTAATTACGGTAATAGTTTTTGTTAGAACATACAATGAAACATTAGAAACGTCTCCTGGCTTTGGTGCTTATATTACATTTGACATTGAGTTACATTGGGGGGAGATAAGTTGAAGTGCTTTCTGGCACAGAGCAGGAGGAGGGTGCTGTTTTTACAGAGCAAGCAGAAGTTCAGGTGATTGCAGACGGTCGCAGGAGCAAACAGCAAACTTTTTATTTTATTTTTTGTGTGTTTTTAGCAGAGAATAAAACATCAATGTTTAGAAATGCTACACGCAACACCTTTATTGTCCAACCATATAATATTAATAACCTCTAAATAAAATGCAACAACTGGCCATCTTTAAGGAACATCTTTATTGGAGTGCAGTAAGTGGGTTTAATTAGACAAAGTGCAAATATATATATATACAGTATATTTAATATATCGGGCAGCAATTCAAATCGGAGTGTGTGTGTGTGTGTGTGTATCACCTTTTGTGGTAGATGCAGAGGCACGGCAGTCTGGCTATGGTGTCCCCTTGCTGCAGTTCCTCTAGACAGATCACACACTCACCGGCATCCCTGGCCAACACATCGTCTAAAGTGGCAGGCAGGCACACACACACACACACACACACACACACACACACACACACACACACACACACACACACACACACACACACACACACACACACACACACACACACAGAACATGTACAGTATCAGTATGCACCTAAGACAGCAATATAAAAATCACAGAGCAGTAAGGGGAGCAGGTTGGTGCATTACACACGGTCGTGGTCACTTTCTGCTCGTACCAATACAAATGCACATGAAGGAGTTTCAAGATGAATTAGGAGCCTTGAATCTGTTTCCACAGTAGAAACATAGCGTCCATCATATGGGAATTCACCACTGAATATTTTTATGTTGCATGATCTACTTAATGTAATGAAAGGAAGCACTTAAAGAGTTTGTTATGGTCTATGTATAAAATATGTATAATCTCAAATATAGATTATACATAAAAAAAATGATAAAGAGATTTTACATTCAGGCAGATGTAGTCAAGGTGGAGCTGGGAGAAAAAGATAATCTAATTAAAGCAGTATGGCAAATAAAACATAAATATAAAAACAATATATAAATACCCTATAGCAGGGATCAGTAATATCATAGAATGATTTAATTGTCACATTACCTCAGTAACGATTCATAATTAATATATTTTATATGCACTTGTGCACAAGATTCTCCTTCCTCACAATGGAGCTCTTATTAAGTTGTTGTACTGAATGTAACAACAAAATATATTCTATATTATATTGCTTTTACGTATTTGTTTGCTAGAATATGATACATTTCACAACTATCAAAAAACATTAATATTATGATTACATCTGAATAACTTTGATGACTAATCAAAGTTTTCTCATTCCATCAGTGGTATGTTTTACTATACAATATTTATGTCTGTTGTCACCGTGTCTAATTAGACGATTAAGAAATCCTAAATTCTTGCCGAGAGGCACGACAGAGCTCGCCATTGTTTCCCGACCTGAGGACTTGATGTAAACAAACAATGGCATCCAAAGCAGTTTGTATGATTCTGGCTGTCTTGTTTTTAGAAAAGCCAAGAAGAAGAAAGAAAAAGCAACTGTGACCTTTCTGCTGTTTCAGTTTCACCAACAACAACATTCCTCTTTCTCAAGTCTATGGTTTTAGAGAGCTCTGTGCTCCTATTGTCATACTAGACGGCAGAAGGAAAAAATGTACCACAGTATCAATATGACCAAAATGACATTATAAGAGAGTCATAATGTCAGTGCCAGGCCTATACTATAGCGTTTGCTTGGGCAGCTGAAAAAGGCACCTCAGAGATTGCAATATAATCTGTTTATAAATTGGCATGACCAAAACATATGAGCTAGAGTGGCTGATGGCATCTTGGACATTTCGGGGTTAACGTTTGAAGAGATTTTGAAGGGCTGTGTCTTACGCAAAGAGATGATTGGTTCCAGGCTGAGCTGCCACATTTCCTCTGACAAATATATTCCTATAGGACATTCCCAAGTTAGTTTGAGCCACAAGAGGGTTTTTGATAATCTGTATTCTGATGTAAATAATAAAAATGTTTCCCCTTGCTATAGAGGCCTCGGCACAGAATATAATTCCATTCAGTCCTACTGGAGCTGGAGGGAACTTAATTGGATAGTGTGCCTGGAGATACCTGAAGAGCTTTTGGAATACTTAACAGAAAACCAAGAGCACACATATAATACGCTACATCTATCAACTGTAACACGATGTATAAACAACATGACGGAAAGCAGAGTTGCAAGAAAGCATGTTTTCTATCCATACTGTGTGATGTAATCACACATTACGAATACATGTGCTGCATACAAGAGAAGTATATTGAGCTCTGTATATAGTATAATATAGATACTATAGGACGACATGTTATTTCACATCTGTCACTGTGGGTCACAGCTACAAAGACTGAGCCTGGCTGCTGCTCCACTTTGAGATTGGCTGCTTGGTGAAGCTGACGCAGAGAGCACCCAGCTTCTTATCCACAGTGAGTCCTTTAAGAGCCGAGCTGGTCGCAGCTTCTCACCAATTATCTGACTTTTTTTCCCTGCTTTAGCTGCTTATCGTTACTCTTCTCTTTGTCTCATGGTAGGAATTCAATTCCCTTCAAACCTATTTATTTATTGTGCTATTTGAACATAAAACCACTCAAAAACACAGCAATTAATTCATACAAATAAAAACAATATGTCACAAAAAATACAAAATCTGAGAGTGTCAAGTTTTAAGAAAACATAAAAGTTGATGACACTTGCAAATTCAGTTCTGACCAACAAGGAACATTCTATCTGTATATTATGTAAGCAAGAGATGTCCATCCTCTCCGGGAACCATCACCTTACTGTGGTGGAGAAGTTTGTGTGTCCTTATGAACCTGAGAGCTGTGTTGTCTAGAGCCTGGTGCTCCTGGTAGGGTCTCCCAAGGCAGATTGGTCTCAGGCGAGGGGCCAGGCTAAGAATGGTTCAAAACGAACCCATGAAATATAGAGGAAGAGACCCTACCTGGAGGAAACCCGGGGCCCCCGTCTGGAGCCAGGCCCAGAGGGAGGGCCAGACAGCGAGCGCCTGGTGACTGGGTTTGCCACAGAGCCCGGTCGGGCACAACCCGAAGAAGCTACGTGATGCTTCCCATCCTGTGGGCCCACAACTCATGGGAAAAACCGCTGGGGTCGGGTGCACTGTCACACGGGTGGCAGTGATGGTCAGGGACCTCGACGGAGCAGACCTGGGCAGCAGAGGCTGGCTCTGGGGACATGGAACATCAACTCTCTGTGGGGGAAGGAGCCAGAACTAGTGCGGAGTGCTACCAGTTGGATCAGGTGGGGCTAACCTCTACGCATAGTCTTGGCTGGAACCGTACTCCTGGATAGGGGTTGGACTCTATTCTGCTCTGGAGTTGCCCAAGGTGTGAGGGCGGGTTGGAGTTTACCCCGGTGGACAAGAGGGTCGCCTCCCTACACCTACGGGTTATGGGGAGGAAAACTCTGACTGTTGTCTGTGCCTATGCACAGTATTCGGCCTTCTTGAAGACCCTAAATGGAGTCCTGTATGGTGCTCCAGTAGGGGACTCCGTAGTTCTGCTGGGAGACTTAAAAGCGCACGTGGGTAACGATGGAGACACCTGGAGAGACGTGCTTGGGTGGAACGGCCTCCCTGATCTAAAACTGAACGGTTGTTTGTTGTTGGACTTTTGAGCTAGTTATGGAATGGCCATAACAAACACCATGTTCGAACATAAGGCTGCTCAGAAGAGTATGTGGTACCAGAGCACCCTAGGCCAAAGGTCAATGATCGATTTTGTGATCGTATCATCTGATCTGAGGCTGCATGTTTTATACACTCGGCTGAAGAGAGGGGCGGAGCTGTCAACTGATCGCCATCTGGTGGTGAGTTAGAACAAGGGGTGGGTGAAGACTCTGGACAGACCTGGTAAGCCCAAACGGGTAGTGCGGGTGTCTGTGGCAGAGGCAAAGCAGCGGGTGTAGGAGAAGTTCGGAGAAGCTATGGAGAAGGACTTTCGGTCGGCAACAAGATGCTTCTGGAAAACCGTCCAGCACCTCAGGAGGGGGAAGCGGGGAACCATTCAAGCTGTGTACAGCAAGGGTGCTGCTGACTTCGACTGAGAAGGTTATGGGGCGGTGGAAAGAGCACTTTGAGGCACTCCTGAATCTGACTATGGTAGAGGCAGAGCTGGAAGCTGATGGGTGACCATCATCAATTTCCCTGATGGAGGTCACTGAGCTAGTCAAACAACTTCACAGTGGCAAGGCCCCAGGGGTTGATGAGATCCGTCCAGAAATGCTGAAGGCTATGGGTGTGGAGGGGCTGTCTTGGTTGACACGCCTCGTCAACATTGTGTGGAAGTCTGGTACAGTGCCTAGGGGGTGGCAGATCCTATTCAAAAAGGGGGACCAGAGAGTGTGTGCCAACTACAGGGGTATCACACTTCTCAGCCTCTCTGGTAAAGTCTACTCTAAGGTGCTGGAAAGGAGGGTTCGACTGATAGTCGAACCTCAGATTGAAGAGTCACAATGCGGATTTCGTCCTGGCCGTGGAACAATGGACCAACTCTTCACTTTTGCAAGGATCCTGGAGGGGGCTGGGAGTACGCCCATCCGGTCTAGATGTGTTTTGTTGATCTGGAGAAGGCGTATGACCGAGTCCCCCGGGTGATACTGTGGGAGCTGCTGCAGGAGTATGGGGTGCGGGGGTCACTTCTGAGGGCCATCCAATCCCTGTACGCCCAAAGCGAGAGTTGTGTCCGGATTCTCGGCAGTAAGTCGGACTCGTTCCCAGTGGATGTTGGCCTCCGCCAGGGCTGCGCTTTATCACCAATCCTGTTTGTGATATTCATGGACAGGACATCAAGGTGTAGTCGTGGAGGAGAGGGGTTGCAGTTCGGTGGCCTGAGGATCTCATCACTGCTGACCGGTGGCTGGTGTCTCCCTTAGAGATCGGGTGAGAAGCTCAGCCATCCGTGAAAATAGAAATAATCTCCACTGCCCAGGTGGCATCTTTACTAGATGCCTGAACCACCTCAACTGGCTCCTTTCAACACAAATAATTTTGGAGCTGAGGTAAATGACACCTTGTAATTGATTTCTTTTGACAAAGGGATGTAAACAAGCAACTAAACAAGTTCAAATCCTTACAATAAAAGAGGTGAAAAACGTTGTCAATATTCTATAGTTTACGTATGCAGCCATGGATCATTCTTATTTTGGGAAATGATAATTTCTGTAGTTTCGGATGCATTTAAAACTAAAAAGGATCTACAGTACTTGGGGATGTGTCACAATTTATCTGTCCAATGAAACATGAATAGTTTTCAAAAAGTATTTTCAAGAGAAAGAAGAGAGAGAGAGAGAGAGAGAGAGAGAGAGAGAGAGATAGATAGATAGATAGATAGATAGATAGATAGATAGATAGATAGATAGATAGATAGATAGATAGATAGATAGATAGATAGATAGATAGATAGATAGATAGATAGATAGATAGATAGATAGGGCAGATAAGAAGAGGGGGTAGGATGTGGAGTAAGAGACAGAAGACATATGCTCTGACTGCAAATCAGCTTAGTTCCTCAACAAACTCCCATAACCCCACTCTCCTCCTCCCTCCCTCCCTCCCTCCCTCTCTTTATCCCGCTCTCCTCTTCTGACCCCCGTCCTTTATTCTATTGTGCTCTATCACCCGCCTGAAAACACCCAGCATCCCTCCAACAGAGTGCTCCAGATTAAATCACAGAAATCTACATACACTGTCTGATAATACAGTAGCTCCACTCCTCCTATTCTCCAAATTTCCTAAGGAAATAAATCCAACCAGGAAACACACTGAGATTAATCAACTCCCAAAAAGTCTGCATTTCTCTGAGTGCAGAGTATTAAATCTAAAGTCAACATCTGACCCAAGCTCTAATAATCAAGTAAAGAGGGTTGTTCAATCTTGTTTCCTTCACCTGTGAAATGTTTAAAAAATGAGGTCATCCAGAGATGGAGCTCTAACTCATCATCGTCCTGTCTGAGCCAAAACACTAAATGGACTGCAGTTAGTAGAAAATGCAGCTGCAAGGCTGTTCACTGGAGCAGATAGGATCATATCCCCACTGCTCTGGCTCACCTCCACTGACTCCATGTGAAATTTAGCTGATTTTAAGATTTTATTGTTAATTCATATAGTCTTTCATGATCTTGAAGCTATCGTAGTGAGCTTTTAGCATCTGACCCAACATCCAGTTTCCTGGAGCTGAAACTAGGTCACTGCAGTACAACATACTGTACTACATTAAAGAACAGACTAAACATGTGGTTGGTCCATGAAAGATCATGGTTTGAGTTCAATTAAGAACTTTGTTATGGTTTAGGGCTCAACCCGTTCTCAATCACAACTCGTCAGATAAGCAAGGGGAGGACTTTCACCCAGGAGACCGCCGTCATGTCCTGTGTGAAACCAAAAGTCAACGTTGACTTATTTTAACTTAATAAATTAACTCATGTGACGTACTTAACTTAGGTCATGTACTAACTTACTTATTTTAATCAAACCATGATCTGTTCCTTAACTTAACCATGTAGTTTTGTGTTAATCCACAACGTTCACCACATGTTGAAGTCTATCATACTACCCTGCACGCTGTAAAATGCCGCTTACGGTACTTCAAGAAGTCCTGCATCATCGTGGTTACAATAATACAAAAGTGGTAAAGGTACGGGAACATCATGGCTAGGCTTTGAAACACAACGTTGACTGTTGGTTTGAAACAGGAAACAAACAGCGGACTCTGCCTCTCGCTGATGTTTTGTCGCTCTATATGACATCAGCTGACTTCCTACTTTGCTCCAGTCATAATGACTAAGTGTGCTGGAGGGCTTTGTTACTTGAACGTAAACGTACGTGTTTTGGGGCACTTGCTGAAACGGCTGATGCTGTCGTTCTTCTTGGGAGGAAAGTCTTTGTTTTTATATTCTTAGTCTGTCTTGATGGTTGTGTTGGATAACAGTTCAATGAAAAGTGTTTATCCCATAGGGAGCATGAAAACACTTAGCAAGCTTCACTGGAATTTTCTCCAGAAGATGGGCGCTAGATGCACATTTATGGAGTGTTTAGCATAAAGATGGTTCACATGAACATGCTCAGTAAGTTTCATTGCAATGTTAGATTTGATCATTTCTTGTGCACAATCAATGTTGGGCATCTGAGGCTATAGTTGAGCAAGGAACAGGAGGTCATCAGGCTTTATCCTCTGGGAACCATGAATACACCCTAAATGTCACAGCAGTGAAAGCAGTAGTTGCAACAGACAAATAAACACTGAATGTTTTATAAACATTTTGCATATGTAATGTCAGATGTATTATCTAATCAAGGATTACAATACATGTACAGTGTGTAGAGTAACAAAGTCCGTGGCTCCCTATTTGCTATAGTAGTGAATGATATTTACTGTCTGAATTATGTGTGTGAAATATTTGCTCTATAATGCTCCCTAAAAGATTCCCACAATGTAACAAATAAAGTAGTCGTTGGTTTTCCTTGCTGAGCTGCAAGACACAGACTGCATGTGTCTCACCATCCTGTCTCACTCTCACACTCGCTCTCTTTCTGGGTCTCCATACCACCCTTCTGACTTCTCTGTGTGTACGTACCCCCTCTCCCTCTCTGTGCGAGGGGCTATTTTTAGAGGGAGGCATTAAAATATCATCATGCAAAGTCGAAGCCCAGAAAAGATCCAGTGGTCAGCTCACATGGACTGAAGGAGTGAGCTACCTATAACCCTCACCGGCACACGGTGTAGACGAGTAGGGGAGCACAGACACACAAATAACACATTTGGTTTGTGTGCTTCCGTACATTTAGACTTATACAACAATTAAAGCTTCGCTCATTTAGAGCAGCAAGAATGAGACATTTATTCTTCTTTATTGTTATTGGTGTGCAGTGAAAATGCATCTCCAGCATCTCCAGCTTTAAAGTAAGTAAAGTAGTAAATGTTCTATTTTTAGTGTTTATACAAATCACACCTCGAGGATAAAATAATAAGTAAAAACCTTATGCATTTCAACTTTAGCATAATCTCATTGTATGGATTTTCTCTCCTAACGTGCCATTTAGAGCAGGGGTTTACAATTGCTAACTGCACAGTAAATACATATTTGATGTAAAGGGCTAAACCAGTCAAACAGCAGACATCGAGGCAGCAGAGGCTGAGATATCCTGACTTTCAATCTTTATATTAGTTCCAAAAGTGCTGCATCCTACATACTACAAGGCGCTCATTTTTAAGTATAATAATAAATACAGGTTTAGTAGAGTATGAACGATCCAAATAAATAATCTGTTTCACCACAGATAGAGTAGACTACATTTATTTTATAGCTTTAGTTACTAGTTACTTTGCAGATTCAGATGAATAATTAATTAAAAAATATTAATAATACAAAATGTTATCAACAAACAAATTATGATGTATGAATTTGGATAAAGATAAAACTTTAATGATCCCTTGGTGCCCGGCAGTATATATAATACAAATATAAGCCCCACCCCTTTACCAACTGCAACATTAAAGTAATGTACATCAATAATTATAATTATATATTTATTCAATACTATAATAAAAATTATTCTGAAATGGGTCATTCTGCATAATGAGTACTTTTGGTACTTTAAGACTTTTTAAGTAAAACAATTTGAATCCAGGATTTCTACACTGTTATTAGTACTTTTACTAAAGTGAAATGTCTCAGTACTTCTTCCACCTCTGTGCCTCATCAAGAAACACAAACTGAGAGCTCAGATCAGTGTGAAGTCTTTTCAGTCTGTCCTTTCGTAAAGGTTAAATTGATAGACACAGCCGACTAGCCAACTGGAGTCAGGGCGGTCGTGTAAACTGCAGCGTGTGAGCACAGTGTGACTAGCATGTCTCAATTAATGGGACTGTCATCTATCAGCTAATGTAGCTATCATCCATATACTTACTACTGGAGTTACTTTTTGACTGAAAATAACCCTTTTGCACATGTTAGAATGATCAGATTTTCATAATGTAGATATTTTACACATTGTGCAACAAATAATAATAATAATTATATGACCCAACACTCACTTGAATGCAAGAAGAAGAAGGGGGAGTAAAAACCGGCCTCCTAGCAACTGCATAAACATGTGATAATAGTTTAAACGCTGACAAACTAAAAAAGTTATTTATGCATTGTCTTGGATGCAGCTAACAATTACATAATGAGAAACTTATTTGTTTGGCTAAACTCCCACAAGGTCTGTGTAGTCCTTTAATAGTGTAATTAGATTCCTGCGTCTATTGTACAGTAACTGTGTGATGACATTGCTCAGAGATATGTTGATGGGCGACAGTTACGGGCCCAGGTGATTGACAATAGACCCCTGAGCATCCTGGGAAACAAGATAAGCTGCAGCTCGGCCCATTTTGTGGGTCTCAAAAACCAGAGAGAGAGAGAGAGAGAGAGAGAGAGAGAGAGAGAGAGAGAGAGGCGGGGCAAGGAAGGGAAAAAACAGACAGAGAGAAATTACAGAGAGATTACACAGCGAGAACAGAGCCTGACAGACAGACGGACTCACAGAGGAGAGAGGGACAGAAGGAGAACGAGAGTAATTTGCTGGAAATATAGAGTGACAGGACAGACAGAGCTGTAGAAAAAAAAGAGGAGTTATGGGAGTCTTTCTCCTTTTACCCTCTCTCCTCTCATCCGTTATTAGCCATCAGGGTGCTCCATCACTCTGGATCCCATCTTCCCTTAAGACAGTTTCACTCTCCTTTCTCTGTCTCTCTCACTCAGTCTTCATTCCCTCACAGTCTGAATCCAGCTGCAGGCTTGAAACATACATTTTTTTTAATGCATTGGCCTTATGGGCCTAGTTGAATGCTATTTGTGGAGCTGTAAAATGATTCCCCTTCTCTCCCTCCCTCAAACAACTTTACATGATTTAGTCTGTGTGGTTGCATTATCATGTTCATGAGGAACAACATTGTCCCCACTGTGCATACACACACAAACACACACTTCTACAAGGTGACCTTCAGGACCCAGATCAGACGTACATGTGCACAGTCTTGAGTCAAACAAGTGACAAGTTGATCAATCAACAAGTTGCTGGGGGCAATGAACAGACATGGCTGCTGTCAATCATGTGTCTCTAAGCAACCAGGATTGGCAGTCCAGCCCAAAATTAAAACAGCAACCTGCTCAAATAAATTAACAGTAGAGTGGAAGGTGTGTCTGCAGCAGTGTTACTGACTCTTTTTGCTCTTTATGTACATTTTAATTCCCTTCATAAATAGCACTGAGTATCACTATGACACAGAGTAACAATAGACATGAATGAATGACGCTCAATGTAATCACTTGTCCTGTCCATACTGGCTGTGAAGAGATCTCTTCCTAATGTGATTCCAATGTAAGTATAAAAAATACATTACTAACGGTACTCTGTGACATTTTCCATCACTAGTTACCCTGTGGAGCTACTGTATATTCTTACATGTCCTTGTTTTGATTGACCTTGTGCAAGTGCACAATAACTCACATGTACGTGCATGTGCATGCAGATGACACATACTAGCACAAGCAATGCACTGACAAAGAAGAAGAAGAAGACTGCAGACAAGTAAACATGGATATAAGAAATATATATTCCTAACTGTTAAAGGTTCAATTTGTAAGATCTGCCAGAATTTAAACTTAAGACAATAAACTAACATTATTACAGAGTGTGAAGAGGTAACAGTGTTGACGTTATGTTAAACACGTCTCTGTGTTGTGTTGCAGAGATATCTACTGAAGTTAGCATGCTAACAGCTAGCTGCGCTCCGTCCAGTCTGTAATACCACTTGTTCCTCTAGAGGTGATAGTGAGTCAGTGTAGCTGCAGTCTGCCTCAGTACAGAGGGAGAAGAAGAACAGCTGCTCCGCCTATAGACGGAATCGGAGTTTCGGGCTTCCGGTGGAATCGCATGCATGCTGGTGTGGCAAGCCTAGAAAAGTAAGCACCAACTCTACAAGGGCCGCCATATTGGATTTCTTCTCTACGTGTTTACATTGTATTTAGCTTATTCTTCAAGCGTGTTTACATTGTATTTGGCTAGTTTTTAGTGTGTAATCATCGCTCTTCTAGTTATGGGATTTGGACACCGAAATTGTGTGGTGAAAGGATGTTCAAACAGTGGGAGAAAGCTAAATAAATGGGCAGAATCTCATTGTGAGCTTCACGATTGCAAAAATTGCCCCCATTCAAATTATTTCCATTTCCAACAGCACTAAAGAACAATGATAGAAGGCTAGCATGGACCAAAGCTGTAAAGAGACAGGATTACAATGGGAAGTCTTGGGAGCCCAAGAAATCTTCGCGGATTTGCAGTGAGCATTTCATGCAAGGAAAACCAACAAATGAATTCCCTGATCCTGAACTAGACCTGGGGTATGTAGTCTATCTACTTGATTTATATATTGACAAATGTACTTTCTATATATTGAGTTTTATAATAATTAACAAACACAAGTTAGGTATATATTTATAATAGCTTACCCTGCAACACAACTGCAATAAGCACTTATGATACCGCCAGTTTTCTTGACTGCGCAGATCCATGCCGAATGTGGCGTATGGGAAATTTTCATTGAATGAGTACATTTTGCTTTCAAAAAGCAATACTCAGAATCTGCGAGAGGATTGAAAGATATTTGTTTCAACCAGCCAGAGTCAAACAGTCTAAATGCTTTGCCTTCTTTGTATTCGTTCAAAGTTCGTTTATGAAACTCGACATCGTTCCCTGGGTGGTCAGACATTAAAAATAATGTTATATCGCTGAGGTATATCGGCGGCCAAGAAGTCATGCTGTTGTTTTCATTGACCCAGCCATCCTGCAATGTCAAGGGATCAGGCACTGAAACGCCACTCGGCATAACCAAAAGCTTAGTCTTTTCTTTTTCTGTGATTGAAATTCTTTCGTTAGCTGTTGGTTGCTCCTCAATGCCCTTCTCTGATGCAGCAAACACCCTGGCAATAAGCTCCAGTTTTGTTCCGGAAACCTTTAAATTCCGCTTGCGGCAAAATACTTTCAAAGCTTCGACTTTCCACATCTGAACCTTATAAGAAAGGAGTTCAGAACTCATTGTAGAGTAGTAGGTTTGTTTACAACACGCTTGAAGAATAACCTAAATACAATGTAAACACGTAGAGAAGAAATCCAATGTGGCGGCCCTTATAGAGTTGGCGCTCACTTTTCTAGGCTTGCCACACCAGCATGCATTGCAATTCCACCGGAAGCCCGAAACTCCGATTCGGTCTATACAGGACTGTCTCAGAAAATTAGAATATTGTGATAAAGTTCTTTATTTTCTGTAATGCAATTAAAAAAACAAAAATGTCATACATTCTGGATTCATTACAAATCAACTGAAATATTGCAAGCCTTTTATTATTTTAATATTGCTGATTATGGCATACAGCTTAAGAAAACTCAAATATCCTATCTCTAAATATTAGAATATCATGAAAAAGTATACTAGTAGGGTGTTCAACGAATCACTTGAATCGTCTAATTAACTCGAAACACCTGCAAGGGTTTCCTGAGCCTTGAAAAACACCGGTGTTTTGGTTCAGTAAACTAAATCACAAGTATGGGGAAGACTGCTGATCTGACTGCTGTCCAGAGGACCATCATTGACACCCTCCATCAGGAGGGTAAGACACAAAAAGAAATGTCTCAAAGAGCAAGCTGTTCACAGAGTGCAGTTTCAAAGCACATCCACAAAAAGTCTGTTGGAAGGGGGAAATGTGGCAGGAAACGCTGCACAACCAAGAGAGATGACCGCAGCCTTAACAGCATTGTGAAGAAGAGTCGCTTCCAGAATTTGGGGGAGCTTCAAAGACAGTGGACTGAAGCTGGAGTCCAGGTATCAAAAGCCACTGTTCACAGACGTGTCCGGGAAATGGGCTACAATAGCCGTATTCCCATGGTCAAGCCACTTCTGAACTCAAGACAACGGAAGAAGCGTCTGACTTGGGCTATGGAAAAGAAGCACTGGACAGTTACAGAGTGGTCCAAAGTCCTCTTTTCAGACGAAAGCAAGTTTTGTATTTCATTTGGAAGTCAAGGCGCCAGAGTCTGGAGAAAGGCTGGAGAGGAGCAAAATCCAAGTTGCTTGAAATCCAGTGTGAAGTTCCCACAGTCAGCGATGGTTTGGGGAGCCATGTCAGCTGCTGGTGTTGGTCCACTGTGTTTCATCAAGCCCAGAGTAAATGCAGCTGTGTACCAAGAGATTTTAGAGCACTACATGCTTCCGTCTGCTGAAAAGCTCTATGGAGATGAGGAATTCATTTTCCAGCATGATCTGGCACCTGCCCACAGTGCCAAAACTACCAGTAACTGGTGTACTGACCATGGCATTACTGTCCTCGATTGGCCTGCCAATTCCCCTGACCTGAACCCCATAGAGAATATGTGGGGTATTGTGAAGAAGAAGCTGAAAGACACCAGACCCAACAATGCTAATGAGCTAAAGGCCGCTATTGAAGCATCCTGGGCATCCATAACACCTCAGCAATGCCACAGGCTGATTGCCTCCATGCCACGCCGCATTGATGCAGTAATCCGTGCAAAAGGATTCCCAACCAAGTACTGAGTGCATTAATGGACATTTTCAAATGTTTGATTTTGTTTTGCTGTTATAAATCTTTTTTTTTTACTTGGTCTGAGGAACTATTCTAATTTTTTGAGATAGGATTTTTGAGTTTTCTTAAGCTGTAAGCCATAATCAGCAATATTAAAATAATAAAAGGCTTGCAATATTTCAGTTGATTTGTAATGAATCCAGAATGCATGACATTTTTGTTTTTTTAATTGCATTACAGAAAATAAAGAACTTTATCACAATATTCTAATTTTCTGAGACAGTCCTGTATGTTAAGCCTCAGACACAGGGAAGGAAGACTCAAACGCACGACTCCGGACACAAATGTAAAGTGTGAACAAACTTTACTTCAGTAAAACAGAATATTAACTCAAAGCTCTCACTAGGAGGATATACAAACTTCACTGAAAAAGCACACTTCTTGGACCACTGGTACTTGCACATGATATGACAAGGATAGGACAAGACGAACTGACACACGACAAGGGGCGACAGGTCAATTTATACAAAAGGTGAGTGGGAACAGGTGGAGACAATCAGGGGCGGGGTAGACGCTGACGATGGCGGGAAACCACACAAAGACAGGGAGTAAACACAAGATATGACACAAGGGAGGTGAACTCTACAAAATAAAACAGGAACACAAATCCATGACATGACACTATATCTATATCTATATAAAAGATATAAAAAGATTGGAAAAGTGCTATATAAATGCAGTCCATTTACCATTCCATTTTATATATCTATATACTGTATATATAGATATATAGTCATACATCCATGATCCCTGCCAGTTTGATATTTTGTTTTGATCAGGAATAAGATTGTAGATTAATATTGTAGAATACAATAGACAGTATAAACAATAAATTATATTACTCCAAAACTTAGAATTCAATAACTGCCAAGTAATTGTCTTTTCAGTAGCACATTGTTGCAGCTTCCTTGCTGAGCTGTGGTGAATACAACACCATACACAGACTAACTTTGGAAGATACACACTTATTTTGACCTACTCTGACACAGAGGAAGGACTATGGACTTATATTGAAATGACAGTAGGAAGGGTCTTCTTCACAGCCGGTATGGAGAGTAAGGTGAATTACTGCAAGCAAGAATATTTCAATTCCAATGGACATATGGCATGTGGGTATTGTTTTGAGATAAATTCGAAAAAATGAAAACCCTTAAAGTACCTGAATGAAACCCCAAAAAATATGTGTTCCCGTTTTCAGGGCTGGCTCGATACCGCCAGCTTGAGTCTCTGCCGATACCAATCCAATAATGTATTTTCCGTCTCGTAAGCAACAAAGCTCTCTATGATACATTTGTATGGAACTTTTTAACACACAGAACGTTTAGCAGCAATTTTGATTGGTCAGCACCATTCAAACATTAAAAATGAAATTTAAAGTGCAACGTTGTGCGAAAGTTTATTTACAATAATGATGGAATTATAATTTCAATGTAAGATACTGGATATAACTCATAATAATAAGTCACTCACACTGATAGTGGCCCTACCTGTTTTATATTTGATGTGTCATAAAAGGTCCTACATGGTCAAAAGCTAAACTCATTACAGAAATGCAAGACACAACACGACTAATGGCAGCTAGAGGTTGGCTCATATATATTTCTGTCCGTACTGTTTAAAGGATGTCTCTCTTACAATATGAAGGCAGATATCTCAGCAGTTAACAACTCTCTGTGAGGTGTGACTTGCTGGAGATTTTCAGAAACATTATGGGTCCTCCTCTTCTGCTCCCCTTTGCCTAAATTTGTGTGAGGACTTTTCGTTGAAAAAAATGTGAAAGATGGTGTAACGTGGCAACCAATCAAAGTATCTTTCAGAAATATATGGCTTTATGGATGAGACTCTAAATCTTAAAAGAATACACCATAGATGTCATACATCGTGCCATCAGTCAATGTACCTTAAGGCCCTGTCACACATATCCGTATGGCGGAAACGAATGGCGACGTATACGAAATATACGGCAATACACTGGTGTACGTTGATATAAATTAAGGGTAAGTTGTGATCGTTCGAAGGACGCAGACGATATGCCGAACACGCCGAACACGCCAGACATACAGCCCTGTCACACAGTTCCGTATGGAAGAAACGTATGCTGGCGCATATGAAAATGTCAGAGTCCAAATACATCCAACTTTTCCACAGTAGTAGCTGACATATACATAACAAATTATTATACGTATGTCTAACCTATTGATAGCTTATCACTTACTTATACAAAACGTATCAGAGCGTCTGGCCAACAGAGCTGGAAAAGTGCCATTTGGCTCACGTCATGCTGATGCTGGAGAACGGCTAGAATGTACTCTTGTCGCAGCCTCTCAGCATCCTCCATGCTCTCTGATGCTGGGTTGATGTATTCATCAAAACGTGCTGTGAAGAAGAGGATGAGCTACTCACAGGGACCCTATATACTATATTCAAACCCCAATAAGCTCTCAGAACGCTAGCAGTACTGTAGAAACACGTTTAATAAGTTACTCCGTCGTCAGGCATAAGTTTAACATAGGTTACGAATAGGTTATCCACTCATTATCAATAAGTAGGCTGTAGGGTTCACTGTCAGCCGATGTAGCCTATATCTAACGTACCTCTAACGTATTGACGTCCTGTATTGACGTAGGTATTGACGTCCTGTATTGACGTAGGTAGGTATTCACGTACGTATTCAGTATTCACGTATGTCTAGCGTAACGTAACTTATTTGTAACATCTGCATAACTTATGAAGCACACGTTGGGTATGTCCGAAAAGTTTGAACACGCTAAAAACATTTTCACGGCCTCAGCGTTCAACAACGCACCCCAGCGTAACACAGCGAGCTCTTAACAAATACTACTTATGCCTTACCTTATATCAACGTAAACCAGCGTATTGCCGATATTTTGTATACACCATATTTTTGCATACGTTATGCATTCATTCGTTGGGCATTCGTCTGATATGTTTTGTATAAGTAAGTGATACGCTATCAATAGGTTAGACATGCGTATCTGTATACGTTAATTCTTCTGATCCGATCCGATGAAAAGTTGGACGTATTTGGACTAATTGTGAGCTATTTTTCGTATACATTTCCGCCATACGGATATGTGTGACAGGGCCTTTACAAGTCAATGTCAAATGTGTTGTGTCAAATGTTAGTACTAGCATGGAGCACAATAGCCAGTGATACAATGATCTACCAGGGACACTTGGATGGTTTTGGCAACCATTCATTGGTTGGTGCGACAAATAGTTTGTTGAGGACCTTTATGATTCACTACAACTAGCAGGTATTATTCCTCTAAAACATGAAATATACTAAGCAGTAATAGACTAGTGGTCATCAGTCAGCTGGTGGTTGAAAAACAGGGAGAAATGAGAGAGGGGCAGCATGGAAAGACAGTGAGGGATTAGCTCACACAGAGCAGCTCTACACAGACGATCAATAAAGCAAAATAAAAGACCCTGACATGCCTGGCTCCCACATCCACGTCACGTGGAGACCCAGAGAGAACAAGCTGAGCATTGATCCAAAAGGCTGTTGATGCTAAACTGTATTCTTATGACGACACATAAGATAACATTTAAAAGCAATTAAAATCTTATGTTCTAAAATTATACCGCAAGTATCTGAACTCAGACTTGTGCCAAGTAATGTGAGTTAAAAGCAGAAAGGTTAGTATATTAAAGTTTATTTTCTCTCTATTTTGGCAGTCATCCCGTCTGATTAATTTGTCAAATTATATTGAAGAAAATGTAAAAGGTTAGAGAGATGGAAGTGTCATAAATTAATAATGCATTTGTATGGATGTTCTTTGGTTAACCTGCCATCTAAAAAACATCATACTCAAACTATGGAACAAATATTCTCCTCCCCTAAAGAAAGAAATACAACATGACTCAGTTGTTTTTGTAATTTATTTAAACTTTTTCACACACACGGAACTTTAAGCTGCATTTCTGATTGGTCAGCACCATTTAAACATTCAAAATTAAATTTAAAGTGTAACTTTGTGCAAAAGCTTAAATCTGAGTATTTTGAATAAGAAAGACATTAACAATATAATATTGAATATTATATTGAGTCAACACTCAATGTAGCCTATACCTTAATGCCAGTTGAGATGCTAATGGAACGTATTGGATTATTATTCCTTGTTTCTTTATCCGATCTAGTGATTTTAGCCAGTATTTTCAAGAGTGCATGACTGAATATGTCCGTCTGTGTAAACTCACTCTATGAATTTTTATGATTTTCCTCATTTCACTTCATTCATATTCATCATGTTTTAGAAGCTTTAGCTTGACAACATGCATCAGCCTGTAGACCCACTCACCTTGTCATGAATATTTATGAGAACAGCAGCAGGGTCAGGAGACTTGGCACAACTTCGGGAATAAGTATGAAAAAAGTAAACTACCAAAGTAAAAACCAAGGCCATCATCAGCCAGGCTTTTTCTATGCACCAGGTGTAGCCTCCTGTCATATGAAGACAAAGTAAGTGCAGAAAGAGAAAAAGACATTTCTTACCATTGTAGGAGAGGCGAGGCTTGCTTAGACACATGATGAAGTGAACTTCCATTTCATTGGACGCCACAGACTTGGAACAGACAGGACACTTGAATCCTAGGAAGCAGCAGAGAACAGAAAACAAATATATACCTCTGAAATAAACAAGTATCAGCTTCATCGTGATCTGAACTCGTATAGCACGTATAACTCAGCTGACAGCCGATAACAATATTACAAAGCATATTCCAAGGAAGGGAGTAAAGGGCATTTTTTAGATGTCTTTTCATAAAAGAAAGCTAATAAATGTGTTTCAGATTGAAATAACGATACACATTTGTCTTCTAAAGTCTCGGAGCCCTGGGGATGAATTACCCATCAGCGGACCACTTATGTGTTTCTCTTTTTCGACAGGGTCCCTGGATCCCTTCTGACAAAGCATGACTAGGTGTGGATGCTGTGATATAAAGCTCAGTGCAGCCTGGACCAAACCGGCCCCTTTGAGTCTCCAACAAAGTCATGTCCATGTCAAATGCTGAAATGCAAATCTATTTCAATGCAAGAGATGTTTTCAATTTCTTCAAAGCAGCTACACCCTAACAGGCCCTGGCCCAGACAGATTGAAAAAAAAAATCCACTGTGAACCAAAACTCAAAAGAACACAAATGAAATATAGATGGAGGCATTAAATAATTTCCCCAATATTCTGAAGAAGCTATTGAACTAGTAAGGATTCTAGTTGCTGCACTTACAATGAACATTACAAGCAAAGTTACAACGTTACAAGAAGCAAGATCTAAAGGTCGACACGATGAGTTGAGATAAACACAGGCCATACAACATATAAAATGAAACAGGGCACTACTACAAGGAACTACTTTCTAATGAAAATCATTTCCTACAATGTGGAGTGTGTTTGTGTGTGTGTGTGTGTGTGTGTGTGTGTGTGTGTGTGTGTGTGTGTGTGTGTGTGTGTGTGTGTGTGTGTGTACTTTGTTGGGGTGTACAGTGCATTCATGTCAATAAGCTATCCCATAGAACTGACAGAAAAGCTGTTATGTCTTGGAACATCCATCATTTAAAAAGGTTTGGATATTCACTTGGGTATCGTACAGACTTAAGGTGCTTTTGCAAATAAATGCAAATTGGCCAGATGGGTTTTTGAGAGAAATGGCCTTCCAAGAGGAGAGACAGCATTAGTCCTTTCAGCGCCAAAACGACATATGTATACGTTTAAGTGACAAATAAGTAATTATGACTGGAGCAATGGAGGAAATACGCTGACCTTGATATATAAGGAAGTGCAAAGTCTGTGTTGGGTGGAAGTGTTAACACAACTTCAGACTTTAACACGGCTCCTCTCCCATTTTCAACAGACAGTCAACCTAGCCAATGACCTAGACATACTGAGCTTACTGTATGTTTCCTGTACTGGCACCAACAAGCTCTCAAAATAATTACGTTTGTTTTTAAACCTTGATCCACTGACTCACACACATACATGTCTAACATCACAACCTTCGGGTTTTCACTGATTAGATTAAAGGTTTTCGTGGAGGTGACTATGATCATAGCATCTTCTGTGAAGGGACAGTGATGGTGGTATAATGAGATTTACACATACAACCAATAGCATTGCCAGGTTTTTTTTATTTGAGAACACTTTTCTTTTGTGGGAGAGTTTTTCTTTCTGTGAGGACGTTTGTGTTTCTTTGCAGGTTGGTGGGTCTATGTACTCCTGACAGAATTAGACAATCTATGTCTATTAGTTTGCCTGTTTGTCTGTTGTTGTTCTCTCTTTTTTTCTTGTCCTTTGAAACTTGTTTGCAATTACGGCTAGTGCAGTGATTTAGTGTTGCTCTTCCATTAAGGAACACACAAGAGACAGATGAAGAAAAGCCATATAAGGGATACGCTCCAAAAAGCCCTAGATCTTACAGTTCCCATGATGCAATTTGTCTTTTACCCCATCACAGTTATCTGGGTCCCTCTGTTTCTGACCCCGTTTGGGAACCACTGTATGACATTATCAGGTGTTATTATCTTTAACTTCTCATGACTAGTAAACGTCCCTTTATGTGTACAATTAGTGGAGTTCCCCAGTAAGACCAGAATATTTGGCTTCTCACTGTGTAGCTTGGATACAGACAGCAGTGACCTCTCTTTAAGCCCACAGAGGTATAGAGGAGTTCAAGAACAATAGTTTGAAAAAGAGAACTTACTCACACCTAAACAGACATCTAAGCAGATATGTAGTTTACAGAGGCTATTTTTTCAATACCCCAGAGCTTTTCTTTAATGAGACGTAATCAGGAATAATGTTTTAAATCATTTTTGTGGCTGCTTATTTCGGTTTTATATCATTTAAAATTGGATATCTTTTGGTTTTAAACTAGACAAACATTTTGAAGACATTTTTTAACCTTAGGCTTTGTGAAACTGTGAAATTGTACACATTTTGTAGACTAAATGACTCATATATTAGTGGGTGTTTGTTATTGTTATTTTCATGAGAAAAGGGGAAAATGTTTGACTGAAAAATGCTGCAAGCCTGTAGTGTGTTACGTACAGTATGCGGCGCTTACTTCATGATTCCAGCGCTCTGAAAATGTCTGCCTGCAAACATAATGGGCTTCGATAAAACAACCTTTGAAATCTGAGGTACAATCGTTTGACAATACGTTAGGTTACACACAGACACATTCACTATTAACAGACGCCCCCCTCCACATGGCACCTGACCCACTTTTCCCTTGGCTGCTATTTTCAGATGCTCCATAGGGACGAGCAGAGAGAGGGAGATGGAGGAAATGAGTGAAAAAGAGGTGCAGAAGGAAGGTGAGAGAGTGCAGGCATCTGAGGAGAAATGAGGGTTATGATACATGGTCCAGCAGGACTCAAGCTGCGAAGTCAGGGAGGTATGTGTGTGCGTGTGCATTTGCCTTCGACTCAGCCATACACCACAAATCCTTGAGGTCTTTTCATATTCAAGGAGCGCATAAGGTCAGATAGGGACAAAAATAAATCAAAGGACTGGATCATAAATTAATTATAGTGGTGCCTATGTGAGTGTGTATGTGGACGTGTGTGTTGTGAGAGTGCACAAGCGTGTGAGTATTTAAGCAACTTGTGCATCGTACACCGTGCGTATTTGGTTTATGTAAAATTCGCATGTTTCTCGCAAATATTTGTCTTGACTGCAGGTGACGTCAGCAGACTGTGCGCAATTCTTCAATGATCACCGGCATGGGACACGTTATACCAAATGACCCAGTAGAGACTGTGAGTCCCGCTTTGTCTGGATCCAGCTCTTACTGACTGCTGCTGCGGAGACAGATGTTGTTGTTTTCTGGACTGTGTAACTGTGTACGGAAAGTCCCATAGAATAAGACTCCCAGCCAGTCAGCAGGTTCACACCCTGAAACTTCTTGCTGAGAGGCCACAGCTCTCACCACTGCTCCCCTATGCTGCCCTTTGTTGTGGTCTACAGCTACTTCAATCAGGAAGGACAACAAATGTGAACAAGGGTGTTAAGATGTCTAACCACAAATTAGTATTTCTCGGACTTGAATTAATACTTTGTGCACACAAATAAACAGAACATAGTGTTTGTTATCATCTTTTAACATTTTAAACATTTTAACACACAGCGTGCATTAAACCCAAGAAGCTAACTCTATTGTCCAGCCTGATAGCACTGTTTGATATGCACTGCATCAGTCTACACTGTGGTGTACTGTACGTTCACATAATGTTTACATCTGGTCAAAGATGATGAAACAACGTCTAAAGTAGCATCACAACTGTGAGTGTGGAGGGGACGGGGACACATTTGTTGATTGTGATAACCTGAAAATATTATTAACACATTGCTGGCATTGTGGCCTGAATAAAGAAGTATACAGGGAAAAATTGAAAAAAAAAGATTGAAATCTTAATTATACCTTGTGGCAAAGAATTAGAATAAAATCAGAATGTTTGAAACTATTACCTTTCCCATTAGTGCAATGCACTGCACTACTAGACATTCAGTGGGCAATTTAAGCCCTGGGGTACAGTAACATCCTGTGTAATTGCTTCACATACCAAAAAAAGCACTCACAAAACCGTGTGGGCCCCTCTAACCACGAAGCCAGAGAATACAATCAATACAAACACATTCAGCAGGCGAGTCTTCTCTGAAGGCTGCTGGTCCAAAATACAGAGAAACGGAGCTGAATACTCGCTTTAAGGCCTTATGGCGGAAACATATACGAATAATAGCTCACAATTTGTCAGAGTCCAAATACGTCCAACTTGTCATCGGATCAGATCGGAAAAGTGAACGTATACAGATACGCATGTCTAACCTATTGATAGCGTATCACTTACTTATACAAAATGTATCAGACGAATACCCAACAAATGCATAACGTATACAAAAATATGGCGTATACAAAATATCGGCAATACGCTGGTTTACGTTGATTTAAGGCATAAGTAGTATAAATAGGCTAAAGACTTTCCTTTTTGATAAAGCTTATAGTTAGGGCTGGCTCAGGTTTGCCCTGGATCAGCCCCTAGTTATGCTGCTATAGGCTTAGACTGCCGGGGGACACCTCCCTGCTCTCTTCCTTCTCTCCCTCTCTCTTCTTCTCCCTCTCTTCTTCTCCCTCTCTATCTGTATGCATTTATGTAAATGTATGTTACTAACTCACCATCCGGGGTATCATCCCCGGAGTGTCTGTCTCTCATGTGGCAGGTTGCCACTGATAAAGTTTACGTCAGGATCATGAATCGTGGCTGCGCCTGCTGCCCTGGTCCTGCTGGACACCGGGAAGCCTTATTGACATTTTCCTGGATTCATCCATACTTTCTTTTTTTTTTCCAACACAACATAATTTCTGTCAAATGTTGTATTTGTACTATGTTGTTTATCCTGTACACACGACATCTATTGCACGTCTGTCCGTCCTGGGAGAGGGATCCCTCCTCAGTTGCTCTCCCTGAGGTTTCTTCCATTTTTCC
This sequence comes from Cottoperca gobio, assembly GCF_900634415.1. Taxonomy (NCBI): domain Eukaryota; kingdom Metazoa; phylum Chordata; class Actinopteri; order Perciformes; family Bovichtidae; genus Cottoperca; species Cottoperca gobio. The sequence continues at coordinate 2,184,937 of NC_041360.1, forward strand.
CCCTTTAATTTTGGGGTTTCTTTTAGGAAGTTTTTCCTTGTGCGATGCGAGGGTCTAAGGACAGAGGATGTCGTAACCTGTACAGTCTGTAAAGCACACTGAGACAAATGTATAATTTGATTTGATTTAGTATTCGTTAAGAGCTCGCTGTGTTACGCTGGGGTGCGTTGTTGAACGCTGAGTCTGTGAAAATGTTTTGAGCATGTTCAAAACTTCCGGACGTACCCAACGTGTGCTTCATAAGTTATGCAGCCGTTATAAATAAGTTACGTTACGTTAGACATACGTGAATACTGAATACCTACGTAAATACAGTACGTGAATACCTACAGTGCCCTCCAGAATTATTGGCACCCCTTTAGTAAATATGAGCAAAACAGGCTGTAAAATGTATTTTATTGTTTATCTTCTTGGCCTTTCATTCAAAATATTCACAGAAACCTTACCTTTTCACTGAAGTAAAATTATTGAAGGAAAAAATAAATGTTGACTTTGAATAAATATTTGAATCCTAAACATGTGTGCCACAATTATTGGCACCCCTAGAAAATCCTATGATACAAATCTAACTGAAGTATATTTCCAGTCATATCTTACATCTTTAGGTTCACCTGTTTGATTAGGAACTCTTAGGTGGTCAACCATGACTTTCTGTTTCACTGCGGTATTAATATGAGGTGACACAGGCCAACATTCTCTTTGTCATTCTTCACTACGGGAAAGACCCGAGAACACAGTGATGATCTGCGACGAAAAGTTGTTGAGCTGCACAAATTAGGAAATGGATATAAGAAAATCTTAAAACAGTTGAAAATGCCCATTTCCACTACAGGGCAATAATTAAGAAGTTTAAAGCAACAGGAGATGTTAAGAATCAGCCAGGAAGAGGATGTGTGTGTACATTGACGACACACACCGTGAGGAGGATGGTTCCACTGGCAAAAGAATCTCCAAGGATCACAGCTGGAGAATTGCAGAGGTTAGTTTAGTCTTGGGTCAGAAAGTCTCCAAAACCACCATCAGACACCGCCTACATCACCACAAGTTGTTTGGGAGGGTTGCCAGAAAAAAGCCATTGCTGTCAATTAACAACAAACTAAAGCGCCTACAGTTTGCCAAACGTTCCTGGGACTTTGATTGGGACAGGGTTATATGGTCAGATGAGACCAAAATAGAGCTTCTTGGCAACAAACATCAAAGGTGGGTTTGGCGTAGACAGAAAGATAGCCATACAGAAAAGCACCTCATACCCACTGTGAAGTATGGTGGTGGATCGTTGATGTTGTGGAGCTGTTTTTCTTCCAAAGGCCCTGGAAATCTTGTTAGGATACATGATATCATGGATTCTATCAAATACAAGCAGATATTAAATGAAAACCTAACAGCCTCTGCCTGGAAACTTAAAATGGGCCGTGGTTGGACCTTCCAGCAGGACAATGATCTAAAGCACACCTCAAAATCTACACAACAATGGTTTACTGACCACAGAATAAAGGTTTTGCCACGGCCATCACAGTCCCCGGACCTAAATCCTATAGAAAATGTGTGGGATGAGCTGAAGAGAAGTGTCAAACTCTGAATCTGAAGGATCTGGAGAGATTGTTTGTGGAAGAATGGTCTCAGATCCCGTGCCATGTGTTCACCAACCTCATCAGGCATCACAGGAAAAGACTCAGAGCTGTAATCCTGGCAAAAGGAGGCTGCACAAAATATTAAATGAAGGGGTGCCAATAATTGTGGCACACATGTTTTGGAGAAAAATATTTATTTAAAATAAAAATAAAAATTTCTTTCAATAATTGTACTGGAGGGCACTGTAGTATATAGGGTCCCTGTGAGGAGCTCATCCTCACTTCTACACAGCACGTCTTGATGAATACATCAATCCATCATCAGAGAGCATGGAGGATGCTGAGAGGACAAGAGTACATTCTAGCCGTTCTCCAGCATCAGCATGACGTGAACCAAATGGCACTTTTCCATCTCCATTGGTCAGACGCTCTGATACGTTTTAAATAAGTAAGTGATAAGCTAACAATGTTTGACATACGTATAATAATTAGTTATGTATTCGTTATGTATACGTCAGCTACAACACCACTGTGGAAAAGTTGGACGTATTTGGACTCTGACAAATGTTGAGCTACTTTTCATATACACCGGCATGTTTCTGCCATACGGAGCTGTGTGACAGGGACTTATGTCTGGCGTGTTTGGCTTATCGTCTGTGTCCTTCAAACGATCACAACTTACCCTTAATTTATATCAACGTATTGCCGATATTTCGTATACACCAGCATACGTTTCTGTCATACGGATATGTGTGACGGGGCCTTTAGTTTGAACTAATCTAACTGATTAGTAGCCAGGTATCCGTATGTCTCTACACAGGACTCTACTCAGCAGCTTGAGATTGCTTTTAGCCATGAAAGGCGCTTTACAAATAATATTTATTATTATTATTAGTATGGAGTGAAGGTCACTCAGGTTTTGGCAGCGCTCAAACACTTGAAGTGTTAGCCGTTAGCCGTTGTGTAGAGAGCTCTACTGATTAAAATATTCTGTTAGCCTAGTTATAATGTAAGTGTTTACTAAGATTTACATAATGGAGAGATCAGTTGTTACTTAACATTTATAACAAGTAACTGCCGTAGCTAACTGAACCACCTGACACAACTACAGCTAGCTTGCTAATAAATGAGCTGTTAAGTGTAAAAGTGCTAATATTGAATATGGTCAACATATTGATTAAATGCTGTGTTATATTAATGTAAAACTGGTCAAATTTAAAATTAACAAAAAAACACAACAATTTACAAACAACAAAATGTTAAGTTGCCTAATAACAAGTTAGAAAAATGACTTCAAAAAGATACTTCCTAATCATGCTAAACTGCATGAATACTAGTAACTCTGAAACACATATTTCTCCATGTATGCAGATATAAGCAAAACTAAATACTAACTATATTTACAAAGAATTGGAAGTTAAGTTTAATAAATGATTTGGTCTCCTAAAACTGTTGTTTTCAGCAATTCTGTTGCAACTCAAGGTGCTACCCATGGTGACTTCCTGTTTATATAACGCAGTTGATTTTTTCTAGTAACCAATTTAGATAATACGCTAATAATTACAATTTAGGAACTTACTTTACATTTGTGTTTTCTAGTGGCAGGTGCTGCATACATTTCCTTTTCAGCATCAAGAGCAAACACTTGAACTACACTGAATGTTGTGTTATACTGTTTTCAGTCAGCTCTCTGTGATGTATTAGTGATGAAAACATCAGTGAATCAAAGTTGCACAGAAGCAGTGCTATGCTCTGATACAATAATTAACATTCAGCGAGCGGTGGGGATCAAAGCTGAATAATGACTCAACTGCTAAATCAGTTGTTATGCTTTCAGTTTGTATTTTCCTGAAGCTGGCTCATCGCTGGGATGATAATGTCTGACTAAATCATGATTTGTATCAGGACGACCACCACATGATCAGAAGCTCAGCCTGATCACCTTTACCTACAGATGACTTTTCATAGACTGTAGTAAAAACAAATGGATTGGATGAATGGATTGTGTATGAAGTGTGAAGACTAGAATTATCATAATATACAGGATATTTAATATTTGTTTTACCAATAGATGATCATTTAGACATACAAATATTTTTAATGTCACACACGGGTTCCAATCGAGTCAAGTGTCAATTTCTTGACCCCGAAATTGATCAAGACACTCCATGTTGAAGGATGTCCCAATTCCTTAAATGCGCGTAGAGGAGTCGAGGAGAGAGGAGTGAGGAGAGAGGAGAGAGGAGAGAGGAGAGTGGAGAGGAGAGATGAGAAGAGTGAGGAGATGAGAGAGGAGAGAGGAGTGAGGAGAGTGAAGAGGAGAGATGAGAGGAGTGAGGAGAGAGGAGAGAGGAGTGAGGAGAGAGGAGAGAGGAGTTAGGAGTGAGGAGTGAGGAGAGAGGAGTGAGGAGTGAGGAGAGAGGAGAGATGAGAGGAGTGAGGAGAGAGGAGTCGAGGAGAAAGGAGTGAGGAGAGAGGAGAGTGGAGAGGAGAGATGAGAGGAGTGAGGAGATGAGAGAGGAGAGAGGAATGAGGAGAGTGAAGAGGAGAGATGAGAGGAGTGAGGAGTGAGGAGAGGAGAGGAGAGAGAGTGAGGAGAGGAGAGAGGAGTGAGAGTGAGGAGAGAGGAGTGAGGAGTGAGGAGAGAGGAGAGTGAAGAGGAGAGATGAGAGGAGTGAGGAGTGAGGAGAGGAGAGAGGAGTGAGGAGAGGAGAGAGGAGTGAGGAGTGAGGAGACAGGAGTGAGGAGTGAGGAGAGAGGAGAGAGGAGAGATGATAGGAGTGAGGAGAGGAGGAGAGGAGTGAGGAGTGAGGAGTGGAGAGGAGAGAGGAGTGAGGAGAGAGGAGTGAGGAGTGAGGAGAGAGGAGTGAGGAGAGAGGAGAGAGGAGTGATGAGAGATGAGTGAGGAGAGAGGAGAGAGGAGAGAGGAGAGAGGAGTGAGGAGAGAGGAGAGTGGAGAGGAGAGAGGAGAGAGGAGAGAGGAGTGAGGAGTGAGGAGTGAGGAGAGAGGAGGGTGAGGAGTGAGGAGAGAGGAGTGATGAGAGATGAGAGATGAGAGGAGTGAGGAGAGAGGAGAGGAGTGAGGAGAGTGGAGAGGAGAGAGGAGTGAGGAGAGAGGAGTGAGGAGTGAGGAGAGAGGAGAGGAGAGAGGAGAGAGGAGTTAGGAGTGAGGAGTGAGGAGAGAGGAGTGAGGAGAGATGAGAGATGAGAGGAGTGAGAAGAGAGGAGAGGAGTGAGGAGAGTGGAGAGGAGAGAGGAGTGAGGAGTGAGGAGAGAGGAGAGAGGAGAGAGGAGTGAGGAGTGAGGAGAGAGGATAATATTTGGAACAACATTGGTGTCTCAAATTAAAGTCAAGTTTTTGGCGGACTCCGCCCATATTTGAACATCTCTCAGCCACCCAGCCCCCACCCCCATGTAATGTAAATGTAAACACATAAGGGACGGGTATATACATTCAGGAAATACATGTTTATTTAAATTATGTATTACTTGTACAGACATGTTTATAAGATTTATGTATTTTATTTATTAGTTAATATCATCAATTGATTTGATGATTGATGAGTTGTGTGGCTTTTGTTTCCCCCAACGAGGACTTCCTTGCGATGCCAGGGTCGGGAAACATGTCCGCTACACTGCGACTGAAATCATCACAGAAGCTGAAGGCTACATTATTTTTGGCGCAAAGCATCGACATCTTTCCCTCAGTTTTGGTCACTTGGTTTACCTCCGAAACAGTTCTTGTCACAAATGAAGTCATTGACAGTGTATGTTTTGTGCCTCTTGGGCGTGATTTTTCATACTGATGAACATCGCTTTTTCCGCCGTGTGCAAAGCTAAAATCTGAATGGCAAAAAGCATGAGTTTGCTCTGCTTACTCTGCTTTTTATTAAATAAGGGAAGGTCTCCTCTCATTAACTTGTTTGGCAGGTACAACTGCGTCTTCATATATCTCCCGTTCACTTTGACTCTCATCCATATGCTTTCGTCTTCTTCTGTGTTATTGTTCCCGTTTTCTTCTTCTTCTACTGGCGAATAACGTTTTTCAGCTCATGTTAAATATAATACTGCCACCTGCTTTATCGGAGGCCACTTTACACTTTTTTTAATTAGGCCTTTTTTTTTTAAGGTTAAAAATATGGGATAATCCCGGAAAAAACGGGAGGGTTGACAGGTATGGTTTAAACATTTTCAGTTTGTCATTGTTTCTAACACTGTGCTGGAAAATAAAAAAATGCTTGAATCCATTTGACTTTGAGAATATGTCCATTAGATTGTACCTCATTGCCTCCCAGTGCTAGTTACTTTGAAGCTTTTAACTCAGAACCTTATCCCACAGTCTGTGTGGGGTTACTAAATGACTATATGCCAGCATATGTGAATTTGTTTAGTGTGTTAAACTCCACCAAAACACAATATGCTTGCTCTTAAACTGAGAAGTTACAATTGTTTGTCTATGTGGATTTTATAAAACATGCATACATTTATTAAGAATAGATTTTTGTTTGCTCAAATTAAATTATTCCTTTTATTATAATTTTACCACAATATAATGTAAGTGCTTACAAAGAATATTTTTCTGTGCTCAAAATGTCCAGTCGCCGAAATATGATTCCATATAAGTAGAGGGTAGGGAGACTTGCAGGTAATCTGTTCTCCAATCTACCTGTCTGTGGGCGGAATACCCTGAGAACGCACACGCACACGCGCACACGCACACACACACACACACACACACACATACACATACACATACACACACATACACATACACACTTCCCAGACAAGGTCACTCAACTCAATCTCTGGCCAATAAATATTTCATCAACCCAGCCCGGCCCAGCGTGAGACCCTGACGCAGCTCCCAAATAACCACAGTCCACGTATGAAGACTTCAAGACTAACAGAGATACTTGTGCCGAGGACGTGCCACAAAGTGTCTGTCAGCAGGAAGTGAAGCTACAGATAAACAGCACAGCTGTACTGGGTATGAAATGTTTGCACAGATTGGTACTTATTGTTCCTGTGCTGCAGCCGGTTCAGAGCAACTGTATTTGGTTTTAAAGGTTCAGGCTTAGCGTTCAGTTTGTTTGCAAACGCAAAGTTAGGTGGGAAGATAGATATTGATAGAACCCCCAGGGCACACATACAGCTAGGGTGTTTTCAGTTTAGCACAAAGACAAGATAATATACAAATACACTTTCCAAAACTCAAAATCTGTTTTAATTAGTCTTTTATTTGCACCTTGTTTTTCTTTTGTTTTTGTAAAAACTAGGCAAGCAGATTTCAGTATTTATGTGAGGCTGAGTGTGAGTTACACCTGTGTGAATGCAGGTGAGTGACCATTGCTGCCGAGGTGGTATTCGCCTGAAACTTGAACTCTACACTCTTCGTCACCGGAAGTTCATATTCCACTCCTTTTCTCGCATAGAAAGGAAGTGAACGGGAGGCGAATGTTTATTTAACGCATGTGTGACCATGCCCTTAAGATAAACACATCCTGGAACAGTTATTTTACTGGATGCACAGACCAAATGTAATGTCTGTCCCGCTGTAGGTAAGGCAGATAAGGAGATGTGAATTAGGAGTAAGCTGTTCTCAAACATAGCTGCTATGTGTGAAGGTAAAAGGCCTCAGAAGTGAATGTGTGTTCAGTGTTCAAGTGTTGTACAATAGCTACATCTTTGGCCATAGCTGGGAGGGAAGCAGCACGACTACACTTACAGTCAATGGTGTCTTATTCCACTATTACCACTGAGAGCATAAGGTCATCATGCCAACATAACAAGTACTCAACTTCCAATAAGACTGTTCAACGTTTCGTGTTGATCCACTTCAGAACTTTAGACTTTCATATCACTTAGCATTCTGGCTACATATGCTAACACTGCTAATGGAATGCACAAAGAAGACAGCAGTGGTGAAAGTTGCATTTAAACTGCGTTTTTAACATTAAAATGTGTCATTGTCAGTGTTCTGTACAATAGAAAAGGCTAAACATGTGGTGTCACTGTATTGTTTGATTCTGTTTGACTTGAGGAGCTGCCTGTTAGCTTGTTCTTTGTTATCTCCCACTGCTAGCATCTTTGGAACATGTATTATATCTGACAACGCTAACCCAAACCTCTCTTAGTGCTGTGGAGTGTTACTACTACATATCATGCTAGGATTGTCTGAAAAACTAAAATGATGAAGCTTTTCAACTGAAAGCAGATTTAAGATTTTCTGTGAAAGTTTAAATGAAATAAAGGGAAAACTCCGCAGATTAATGTAGATTCACAGATGTAATAATTTCACTTTCCCTGTTTCATGAGGGTGACTATATAGTTTAAATGATAGTTTGAACATATCCTTGGTATACCAGCTGAATTGAGTTAATGAATATTTATTTGAAGTTTAACATGATATGTTGTGGTTATGGCAGGCTTTGCAGGTTTTTTTTTTAAAAAGTGTGTAGTTTACTTTGGCACATAATGAAATCCCTTCAGGGGTCTTGAATCACCTAGTCGGGGCTTGTTCTGCAATAATCGCTGGCTCACTGTTCTTCATCCCTTACTTAACAACTTTTAATTACCTAAAGGTCAGTGTTCTTACTTTGGATAATGCTAGTGGCTATTAGCTCAGCAGAGTGTACATCGTGCTGCAGCCAATAACCTTCTGATGAACACACAGATTACATTTTTTTGATGTGTGTGTGTTTTTCATCATTTAAAGGTTGGTTGATCATTTAGCGAGGCAGAAAGTAAGGGTGTTGAGATGCTCGTGTAGTGCCATGGGCTCCCTTCCATTGACGACAGGGTGACATGTTCGTCACTTTTCAAAACCCTGCTTTCACAGTTTTACAGTTACGTGCTACAATCTCTCTAACTGACCAACAACCTTAATCCAAATAAGAGGAGCTCTGAGTCGATACAAAATGTATAGACTTTATATATATTATATATATTTTTATATTTATATAGAGCTTTATTTTGCCTTGGGTTTTGTGTCCCAGGCAAGGCTGCCCTAACCCCAATTAGGTGAGCTTCTTGGGGCTGGAAGCAGTCTGACAAGAAGCTTTGCAGACACTACTCCAGACCAAACAAAACTATTTTTAACCTCCTCTTTATGTTTTGATTTGTGGTTTCAATGTAAAAAGAAAAAGTACTTTATCAATGAAACAAAGTGATTTTCAGTAGGGTTATGCATTAAAAATACACAAATGAAGGCAGCATTTCACATAACCAATTTAATTAGAAACAGTTGCTAGGCTAATCATTTTAATGTAGTATTCACATTAATTATTGTGTGTAGCCCACACTTGTACAAATAAACCTCAGACTTTCACGCAGACCAGACACACAAACACTATTTGCTTATATTACATTGCTTTTTTACTTTAAACACAATCTTTCCCTAAGCTTCACCAAGTGTTTTAGTTGTCTATCCTTAACCTTAGTCAGAGTTTATTCACTGCCACCATGACCCCAATCTCAACCACATGTAGTGGCCATGTGCAGTTATTGAATATAGCCAGAATTTTAATATGATTAAAACGTGGATCAACCTGTCTCATAATGATGAATAATGCCCGGGAGAAGAGAGCTGGACTCTACATAGCGACATTCATGGAGAGGAGCCAGTCTAAATCAAACCCGTGCCTGGGAGCGTAATGGCTGCACAAACAACTCTTCCAGATCAAATCAATAGCACTGTAAAATCCTGACTGTATTCAAAGCTCATATAAAATATCTGCAGACAATAATTACAGAGCAGATGAAGGCTCAGTTATTGTTTCCAGTCGAGGCTGTTATCTGTATTAACAGTGAACGCTTTGGTTGATAAGTGTCAATAGCTGCAGAGGACAGACAGACGTCAGAGGAGAAAGGGGGAGTCCGTTTTAACTGTGCAGTAAAATAAGGATCACAACAGTCCGGGGGCAGAGGGAGAGATGAATCATCCAGCCGTCTACTTTATGGTGCAGAACTGAGGAGGAGGAGAACAGGACAGAGGGAGAGAAATAAAGGGGACAGTAAGGCAGAGAAGAGGAAGGCGAGAGAGAAAGTTGGACGAGGAATTGATGAAAAAAAGAGGGCATGAGAGAGCAATAGACAGAACAAATGCAAGAATGCTAGAGAATAAGGAATAAGGCTGAATCATGGAAGTGAGCAGGGGAGGTGGAGAGATACTGAGTGGTGAGAAAAGGAGGAGAGGAGAGAGGGCAGGAAAAGGGAGGATCGAATCAAGAGAAACGAAGCAGACAGTGAAGAAAATGAGACTGATAAAATGCATGGGGAGAGAAAAACATGTGGTTCTCCTCTTATGGAGGTGTTCATCAGTCCAAGCAGCTTTAACACCATCACATGAGAAGCACAGTGATGACAGCTATGCCATTCTTATATTTTTCAACTGTAGCTCCTGTGTTAACCCTTTCTCAGGGGATGCAAATTTCAAGCAATCAGAAGTGTGCTTTTTCACACCTGTAACCACAACTAACGGTGATGTCACAGGGTCTGGGAGCACACACCTCTGACCTCCAGTCAGCAGAAACACATTTTTAGGGGGTATTATCCTTGAGGAATAAGGAATAGTTTGACATGTTTGCCACAGTGACTTCCTGGAGTCAATGTGAGGTTGCCTGTACTCATCAAGCCCCCATGGAGGCCCATAATGGCCACGCAGGCTATTGCAACACACAAGCCCACAAAGGATTTTTCCCACACACAATCATGAGAAGAGTAACGGCTATGAAACGGTGGATTATTTTTTTCACAAACCAAAATTACTTTTTATTATCTAAATTAGATTTTGGGACAAACAACATGTGGAAAGTTTAAAAGAGCCATGTGATTACATTATTGTATTACTATTCCTGTGTTTGGGGAGCCAACAGGAAGTCAGTCGGCTCCACCAACAGAACTCTTGAGACTCACATGTTCCCAACCGACTCAGCTGGAGAAGGACTCTACTGAGCATGCTGTATGGGCACAAAAACGTGAACGTGTGAAAAAGAGTGTATGCACCCAGTGAGCAACTTTCATCCTCATTAAACAGACAGAGGCACCACCTAGTTGCGCAACCCAGTGCTACACCAAAGCCACAGTTCATTGCAATCTTGTTCTTTTATTTGAACTCAAACCATGATATCTTCCTAAACCGAATCAAGAATGTTTGCTTCCCAAACTTAAAGAAGTTGTTTTGTTTGTGTTCAAAGCGTAATGTTTCATTCAGTTGAACAGCGTGTTAGAATGTGCCGTGTAAATCAATGATGAAAGCTAGTAGTTGCTGCAGCAGCCCCCTTCTGACCCACATCTACCAGGCTGATTACCACTGAGAAGGCCGATCTAGTCACCTGATAACATTCGAAATGGATGTTCAGATTGAAATGTCTCAATGTAGTGTAATGTAATATATTGGATGGATTGCATAATATTTGGTATGAATTGTAAAATCCCCTGATTATTTATTTCATGTAATATTCCCATCAGCCTCAGCTGCTAATCAGCTTATTAGCCTATGTTAGCATGCTAACACTCTAAAACTAAAATGGTGAACATGGTAAACATCGGCTGATCTTAACACACAGTCATGTCCTCTGCTAGCTTGCTACATGCTAACTGTGCAGTTGATATGTTAGCTGTTTGAGGTGCATAAACACAGACTCACAAACAGTTCAGAGGTCAAATACAAGCAAAAAAACACAAGGAGAAATAATTGATTTATTTTCTCTCAGAACACATATTTATTCTGATTAAATAGGATATCTTTTTAATATCGCAACCCACTGCTCTGCCTGCAGGACGACAGCACTGTGCAGAATTTTCACAGTGCTATAAAAAGTAACATGAATATGAATATGTAATAAACATACAGTTGCATTAGAGTCTTGTGTTTTTGGTCATTGTGCCTGTCTAGGTACAATGCACGGCAAGGTATGTTGTACACTTAAAAACATAACCTTTCATAGCAGTCTGTCAGTCCAGCAATTCAATATGTCCTTTAAAATGTTCTGTCCAAATTCATTAGAAAGGTATAACATTCAAAAAGAGTCTATTTGTTTCAATTAAGGCAGGCCGTTAAAGGGTAGAAGGGTAAAGATGGAATGTGGCATGTTTTTGTGAATGTCTGAACATACTTAAAGCCAAAACTGAGGACACTGTAGGTTTTGAGCTCTGTGGCAGGGGAGTTGGAACCTGATTCAGCTGCAGATGCACACACATGCAGAGCCATGCTGAGATTCAGCTCTACAGCAGACAGGCTGAAGGCAGACATTCTACTGCAGGAGCAAAGTAACTCTGGGGGTTTAGCTCGGTGGCATGGCAGACTGAAGGCGGAGATTTAACACACAGAGGCACTCCAGGCAGGCGGTGTCAGGCAGACAGATCAGAGAGGAGGCGAGAGAAGACACCATTAATACTACAGATGGAAAGTCTGAGAGTCACACGGCTTGTCACGCTGCAGAGCCAACCAGGCACAAGGCAGGATGGGGGGGGGGACTCTTGATGTTTAGTTATACAGGACAAGATATAAAGGTGACAGCAAAGTATATATTCTGTTTGACTTGTAAACATCTTTGATCTGCAGCTCAGAACAACGACTGCAAGAAGCCAAAAATACTATTATTGTTATCGAGATGAAAGTCATTTTCAGTTCTTCTCAACCTTTCACATAACTTAAATGATAACCGGCATTCATCTAGCGTGTGTGTGGGATTTTAGGTGGATGGGACCTACAAATAAAACAATAGTATTATTTACTCTGTATCACAAATATTACATAACACATATTTAAAACTACACTTGGCTAATGATCTGCTGAGTGTACAGCAGTCTGCCATTACTGACGCTGATACCAGCTTTGATATTTAGGAAAAGAGATTTGTAGTTTTGTTTTGCTCAGTTGCAAACCGCATCTAAAATTGAGAATTTTTCATCATTTATCATCAAAAATAATCTGACTTTTATTTCCTCTTACCCAGACTACTGCATCATTAAGAGCTCTGCTGCCTCGGCTTAGGTTTGGTTTGACTTTTCCATCTGTTGAGTGTGAGTACATGATACATGAGCATTGTGTTCATTTCTAAATCTAGACTAAGACAAAAATTCTGCTTCAATAATTTAGGTCAAATTTTTGTAGCTTTGGCCAACATTTATAATAATTCTTAATGAGGTTGTATTAACCAATGTTATTCACCATTCGCTAAGCCACACGCCTTTGCTAATAGCCGCTGCTACTCCGTCGAGCTACTGTAACCAACTGTACTCCTAAAGCAGGGGTGGGGAACCTCCGGGCCGTATACGAGACCATTTGATCCGGCCCTCGAGATAATTCGTAAAACGCACGCAAAAAAAATCCACTAGTAAAAAAAAACTAGACGCTAATATTTTAAATGGGCGACTGTCCCTGAACACAACACGACCGGAACGTGTCATCACACGGTCACGTCATGTCAAAAAACTTCAATATTAAACGAGACGGTCATTGACATCAGTGAACGCAGCATGGCGAGTGTGAAATGGAAAGCTGGACGTGGAATGTCACTTTCCAGGAGAAATGGACAAACGATGATTTCTTTGTGGAAGTAAAAGGCCAGTGTGTCTAGTTTGTGCGGACGCGTTTGCGGTGATGAAAGATAATCTCGAGTGTCATTACTGCACGAGACATGTCAAACTGCACGAGCTGAAAGGACGAGTGCATTTGGATAAAGTTAACGCTGTTCGGTGGAGTTTGGCCCAACAAGCAGCTCTCTGCAGAGCGTAACATACAAACATGGACAGATAGAGAGGTAGACCACCACACCAAGAACAGACTGTTCCACCACTGCTGTGCAGTTATCACTGCCATGTGCAATACTCACTTTATTTATATCAACCACTTGGTACTTATATTATTTGTTATTCTATTTAATTTTTAATTTTAATTTTTATCTTTTTACTTCATATGTTATTTAGCTGTGACGAGATACATTTCCCCGTTGTGGGACTAATAAAGGATTTCTGATAAAACAGAAAGATACAGGATAAAAAGTTGCTTTTTTGCACAGCATAAAAGAAAGGTGAGATGAATGGGCTGTGTCTTTAAAAATGTTTGCAGAGGTTATGAGTTCAATAAATAATACGGCCCTCGAAGGATGTTGTAAAAATAAAATGGCCCTTGATAGGAAAAAGGTTTCCCCCCCCCCCCCTGGACTAAAGAAATAATAGCTCATTCAAAAGATACATCCAGGATCATATCATAAATCAAAACAGGTAAAACAGATAAGCTAACGGGAAAGCCTAGCTTACAGTGCATAGTGTACGGTAAACCATCACCAATCGAATGTTAAAATGTTACCATGCTAACATGCTAAACTAAGATGGTGAACATTGTACCTGATTAACATCAGCATGTTAGCATTGAGAGCATGTCTGCAGGATGACATCAGTACGTCAGCACAGCTTCAAAGAACCGCAAGCATGGCTGTAAACTTAGTGTTGATGAAATAAACCAAAAGGATCCTTTAAGACTAACAGAGACGAAGCTGTTGCTTAATCAGAGACACGAGACCTTCGTCCTCAGGAAATCTACTCTCAAGACCTCACCGCAACTGTTTTCAGTACTTGTGATGCGATTTGTCTTTTGGATGCTGTTGCATTATATTGATATCCATGCTCTACCTTCTACAGCAACCAGTTACCATTTGTCACCTCCATTTTGTTTTTGCCTCCTTGATTATGTAGCAGCAGGAGTTGCATTGAGCGCTCCACAAATAAAGCAATACATACACAAACAGCGTAATAAGTGGATGAGACAGCAGTATTTGTAGTATACCTTTCTCTCTCTTAAACACACACAGTCTCCACCTCAGAGAGCCTCTCTGTGCCACAGGCAGGAGGAAGCCTGATCGTCAGCAGCCTACCACTGTCATGACCATAAACGGTCGGCAGCCCTGGAAACTGTTGGCTTGATTACATCACAACGTACACACAACGCAACTCTGTCCAACAAACTCTCCTTAACTTACCGGAAAGACCAGCAGTTTCCATGGGAACAGGACAGACCAAGAGAAAGAGAAAAACAGACAGAGAGAGATGGAGAGACAGAAGAGAGGATGGATGCTGAGGGTGTGGAGAGGAAAGAGCTCACAGAAACAGAACAAACAATGTCTATTGTTTCGTTTGTCTCACAGAGAGGTAATGTAACCTTAGACGGAGGTGAGGCGGAGGGAGGATAGAAGAGAACTGGTCTTTATATAATAATGTAATTATACTGAGACAAAGAAAGGACAGGGCCACAGCTTGAATACAGCGTGGCCGATGGTTTGGGTCTGTACGATCCAGCGTAACGTGGTTAAATTAGATGTTTGCTTCGAAGAGAGTCCCTGAACGCTCCATCAACCCCTTAGAGGCCGTCTCTGGAGAGAACACAGTGGGCCGACAGGGACCAGCAAAGAACACAGCGAACAGAACTCAGTCTGAACAGTTCTCAGCTTCACACACACCATGTTGTTCCCTCAGCAGGCATTGGGTTCAGACGAGCTGCTGTATGAGCAACGAGGGCTCCTGACTATTGTTTACAGAATCAATTCTTCTGTAGATTATATTAGCAAATCATTGGTCAGTCATTTCATTGAAAATAAATCAATCCATCCCTTCAAATTACCCAGAATCCAAGGCATAGTCAAAACCACTTAAAGGAATAGTGCAACATTTTGGGAAATATTTAAAATATTTTAATTTGAGAGCAGGGGCCGCTGAAGCCCAACAATGAACACATTATGTTCAGCTAAAAATTTAATGTACTATTATGAAATAAAACATTGACAGAGGTGTATTTCACACAGCTAATGCCATATAAGATGTGTCTGGATGCGGATGCTTACCACCATCACTAAACAATATTCTGATATAAAAAAATAAAGAAAAGCAGCAGCTCCTTACATTTGAGAAACTGGAGGCAAAAATGTTTTTGTGAATTTGCCAAATAAATGACTCAAATGATTATTTTACTATCAGAATTGTTGTTAATACATTATTATTATTATTATTATTATTATTATTATTAACTAATCGATTATTCATCAAAGTTTGAATGCTGCTCCACTCGCTGCCCAAGTCAGAGGTTTATCTTTAGACAGTCTTTTTGCAATGCAGTGACGACATTTAGGCGCTGTCCTTAGCAACAGTCGCCTTGCCCACCAACTACCACAGCGACCGCCAGAGCCCTCGCTGCTCGTTATCGGCCAGCACATCGCAATTACAGCACACGCTGTGTTGACATGCAGCCACACGACCGATCAACCTTTGATGCCCTTTATACCTTTTACATGACGGCCTTGACATTTGAAATAAGGTCCAAACAGTGAACACATCGATGATCTCTTCCAGACGCTATGTCCGCTCCTCGTGTCTTTTCTGACCTCATGCTCCGCTTCTTTTTCTGCTAATGTGTGTAAATAGCATTTGTGTGTGTGCCTGCGCCGAAAGTCAGCCAGGAAGGGAATAGTGAGGTTGAGGCGACATTTGCAAAGGTGAGGGGTGTGTGTGTGTGTGTGTGTGTGTGTGTGTGTGTGTGTGTGTGTGTGTGTGTGTGTGTGTGTTTGGGCTCGTGTGTGCTGAAAAATAGCAGTGATCGGCCGCTGTGTGGTTGTCACAGCAACAAACCTCGCTTGCAGTCTTTCCTTCATTCCCTGTCATCTCATTCTGCCCTTGTATGTATGCACAATGTGTATGTCCTCATATGCCTCCTCTGTGGATGCAGTGCGCTGAGTTAACAGGGAGGAAAGAGGAGAGGGAAGATGGGAAGTGTCAATGTCAGTGTGTGTGTGTGTGTGTGTGTGTGTGTGTGTGTGTGTGTGTGTATGTCTGTGTGTGTGTGTGTGTGTGAGAGAGAGGCAGAGGAAACAGAAATAAATTGCAGTGCTGACCTATATTCTCGAATCCCGCAACCAGTTCAGAGTCACAGATGTTCCCCCAATCCCTGTGTTCAGACTTAAAATCCATCCACAACACTCGACTGTGTGGACGGCAGTTGCTCTAATTGTGTCCCTGTGCATCCCACGTACGTTCTGCATCAGCGGTGTATTTATTTGTTTGTGTGTGCTGCTGCAGTGTCTGTGTGGGAGGATCTGTGCTGATTTATTTCTGTGCTTAAGGAAGCACTTCACTGATTTCAGCCTGGACCCGATATATATGTTAGAGTATGTACACATGTCAACAATCTGTATCTGGTAGGAAGGCTCTTTTCATCCCTTCAAAAACCTAAACCTGCTGATGCAAGCACAAGCCGAGCAGCAGCAAGGAAGTGTTATTTCAGGCCGCAGACATGCATACCTTTTTTTAGCACCTGTGTATAGAAGTGGAATATTTGCTTATGTGTCTGTAATCTGAAAACAATAGCATGCAGACGTCCACTCAGAGCGACAGACAGAGG
This sequence comes from Cottoperca gobio, assembly GCF_900634415.1. Taxonomy (NCBI): domain Eukaryota; kingdom Metazoa; phylum Chordata; class Actinopteri; order Perciformes; family Bovichtidae; genus Cottoperca; species Cottoperca gobio. The sequence continues at coordinate 2,201,899 of NC_041360.1, forward strand.
AGGGCAGAGGACGTAATGGGGTTGCTGAGTAATTGCTTTTCACCTCAGATGACTGAGGGAAGTCTCAGGCTGCAGATTACACGCAGCGCTGTGGACAGTGTCAATGGTTCACCCTCTATCTTAAGCCAACGGTGAGCATGTGTGTGTTTGAGAGGCTAAAACTCTGTTTATTCCATATGTGTGTGTGTGTATATTATGCTTCTGTACACGTTAGCGTAAGTACTTTTTCTAGTTACTATTTTGACTATGTAACATAAAGGTAGCACATGGCATTGCAGCTCAGTAATAGCATGGTAATAGTGGGGTAATAAGGAGGTAATAATTAAGTTATACCATGTAATTACCAAAGTAATATTACCAGACAATAGCTCAAGTGTATATCTGGGTAATATTAAGGCCGGATAATGTCCGGAGTTTCTCTTTCACACTACATGCACACAACAGGAGTCCGTGTCAGAAGCGTTTCCTCACTTACTGGAAGTACTCTGCTTGGTTCATGTGGGGGGGGGGGGCAGAGTGTGCAGGAGGCAGGACGTGACGCAGACTACACTGTGGTCAACAACCAAAAGTCTCTTTCTGTTCACAGACAATGGTAGGGGAAACACTGATAGCGCTTTTAGTACTCAGAGACGTGATATACTTAAAACTCAATTTTATTAAATATATGGCGCTCTAGGAAATACATTTAAAAATATTTGTCTTTTATGGCTCTCCATGCCAAAAAGGTTCCCGACCCCTGCCCTAACATATGGATGGTAGATATGTACCATGCAGTCCATCTTTTGAAATAAAAACAACAGTTGTCAGGGCATAAAACCAATTATGTGTTATCTTTCTGAATCCATACTCCATCAATAGCAAAGCCAACAGTGCAGGAAAAAAAGGTTTCAATCGAACTTTAAATTAGATCAGTAATTACTCTCATATAAACACTGTACTTGACCCCCCCACACCAAACGGCTGTCAGGCAACGTTAGCAACAAGTTGGTAAACATAGTGGAGCATTCAGCAGCTACAGTCAGATATTTGTCTCAGCAGTCAGTGGACACCAGAACAGCTGAAAGGAGAGTCCTACATATTAGACCTCCATTCATCAGCTGGACAGAAAACAACTCACATTTAGCTGTTGACATGTCATTGGTGTGTTTACATCTTGTTGCACTGCCCCTTTTTTTTATATTGTTGCTGTGGTTGACTGATGGCTGTGATGATTCCAGGATGCTAAAGCACTGGGTTGGATAGTTAAGTCAGTTATTTGTGTTTGTGTTGTGGTAGGATCTGATCTGTCTGGGTCTCTATCAGGCTGTCTGTCTCTCTGCTAATATCCTCTCGTCTTTTGCTCACTCAGTTGAGTCCGATGTAGTAAAAGAACAACACAACACCTGTGTGACGCAGGTTGATATGA